>NC_042615.1:68634650-68899650 GCF_901001135.1 Rhinatrema bivittatum | reverse complement strand
AGCCACACTCGGTCCCCAGGTTGAAAGAGTGGTGCCTGTCAATGGGGTGTGTCTGCATCCTCTTCACAGAATCCACTGCTTGTTGAAGGTGAGTCTGAGTGAAATCCTATAGGGTGTGAGGAGTTGCTGAGCTGGAGTTGGGCTGCTGCAAAGGCATGATCAGGGGGTATCGGCAAAGGGTGGAGTTGGTTGCTTCCCAGAAACAATCTGGAAAGGGGATGTCCCAGTTGCAGAGTGAACATGATGATTGTAAGAAAACTCTGCCCACGGCAGGAGGGAAGCCCAGTCGTCTTGTCGGTGACCTACAAACGAGAAGAGGTAGCCCTTCAATGTGCAATTAGTCCGCTCATCTTGCCCGTTACCTTGAGGATGGAATGCTGATGTAAAATACAGCTTGACTCCGAATTTCTTGCAGAGAGCACACAAGTACTTGGCGGTAAATTGTGAGCCTCGGTCCGAGGCAATATGTTGAGGTAGGCCTTGCAGACGAAAGATGTGTTGGGCGAAAAGACAAGCAAGTTCAGGTGATGTAGGCAATTTTGGAAGAGCCACAAAGTGGGCAATTTTAGAAAATCTATCAATTGTTACCCAAATAACTTGCTTCCCTTTGGATATGGGTAGGTCTTCCACAAAGTCGTGGAAATGTGGGTCCACGGTTCCTTAGGAATAGGGAGCAGTTGTAGAAGGCCCCAGGGGTGGCCAGGAACTTGTTTCTGCTGAGTGCACATTGGGCAAGAATTAACATAGGCCTGGACGGCTTGATTAATGTGGGGCCACCAATAATAGCGGGTCAATAGTTCTTGGTGCACGCCTTGCCAGGGTGACCAGCAGTCAGAGAGTTGTGGGCCCAGGATAAGACTTTCTTTCTGAGGCAAAGGGGCGCTACAGTCTTGCCTGTAGGTACCACGTTGGTGGAGAGATGGACTTGGGCTGGATCCAAGATGTACTGAGGAACCACTGGGGTATCTTCGGACTCGGAAGTGCAAGAGAGGGTGTTGGCTCGGATGTTCTTTGAGGCTGGGAGATATCCAATAGAAAAGTTAAACCTGCTGAAGAATAGGGACCAGCGTGCCTGCCGGGGATTCAGCCACTGGGCATGGCACAAGTATTCCAAGTTCTTGTGGTCTGTGTATACAGTTATTGAATGTTGGGCCACCTCCAGCCACTGTCACCATTCTTCAAAGGCCTTTTTATTGCGACCAGTTCTTTATCCCTGATTCCATAATTTCTTTCCGAAGGGGAAAATTTCTGGGAGAAATAGGAAAAAGGTAGGGGAGAACTGGCTGAGCACCACCCCAATGGCAGAGTCTGAGGCGTCCACTTCCACTACTAATGGCCGGGAAGGGTCAGGGTGATGAAAGCAGGAATCTTGGAGAAAAGCTTGTTTCAAATCCTCGAAGACTTTCTGCACCTCAGGTGGCCAATCTCTGGCATTGGCTCCTTTTCTGGTAAGTTCAGTGAGCGGAGCCACAATGTGCATGTAACCAGGAATGAAGTGCCTGTAGAAGTTGGAGAAGCAAAGAAAATGCTGGAGAGCTTGAACTCCCATGGGGCGAGGCCAGTCTTTAATTCTAGCAACTTTCTCTGGGTCCATATGAAAGCCAGAGGTGGATACGATGTATCTTAGAAACGGTAGGGAGACTTGCTCAAAGAGGCATTTCTCAAGATTTGCGTACATATGATGTTCCCGAAGGTGCTGTAGTACTTGACAAAACTTTCGTCAATGGGAAAAGAGATCCTTAGAGTAGACGAGGACCTCATCCAGATAGACTATTACGCATGATTGGAGCATGTCCTGGAAGACCTCATTCATGAGGTTCTGGAAAACTGCTGTAGCATTGCATAACCCGAAGGGCATTACCAAATACTCATAATGCCCATCTCAGGTATTAAAGACGGTCTTCCACTCATGGCCAGGCTTAATCCGGACCAAGATGTATGCTCCTCGAAGGTCAAGTTTTATGAATATCCGGGCTCCTTGTAAGCAATCCAGGAGTTCGGGGATTAGTGGTAGAGGGTACCGATCCCAGCGGATAATGGCATTGAGGCCCCGGTAATCAATACATGGCCTCAAGGAGCCATCCTTCTTGGCTACGAAGAAGAATCCGGCTCCAGCCAGAGACATTGAGGACCAGATGAAGCCCCTCTCAAAGTTGTCTTGGACGTACTGGGTCATAGCTTGCGTCTCGGGCAGAGACAGAGGATACACTCGGTCTCTGGGAGGAGTAGAGCCGGGGATAAGAACATAAGAACATTCCATACTGGGTCAGACCAAGGATCCATCAAGTCCAGCATCCTGTTTCCAACAGTGGCCAATCCAGGGCCATAAGAACCTGGCAAGTACCCAAAAACTAAGTCAATTCCATGTTACCGTTGCTAGTAATAGCAGTGGCTATTTTCTAAGTCAACTTAATTAAGAGCAGGAAATGGACTTCTCCGCCAAGAAATTATCCAATCCTTTTTTAAACACAGCTATACTAACTGCACTAACCACATCCTCTGGCAACAAATTCCAGAGTCTAATTGTGCGTTGAGTAAAAAATAATTTTTCTTCTCCAATTAGTTTTAAATGTTGCCACAATGCTAACTTCATGGCTTGCCCCTAGTCTTTCTATTATCCGAAAGAGTAAATAACCGATTCACAATCTAACCATTCTAGACCTCTCATGATTTTAAACATCTCTATCATATCCCCCCTCAGCTGTCTCTTCTCTCCAAGCTGAAAAGTCCTAACCTCTTTAGTCCTTTCCTCATAGGGGAGCTGTTTCCATTCCCCTTATCATTTTGGTAGCCCTTCTCTGTACCTTCTCCATCGCAATATAATACCTTTTTTTTAGATGTGGCGACCAGAATTGTAACACAGTATTCAAGGTGCGGTCTCACCATGGAGCGATACAGAGGCATTATGACAGTTTCTGTTTTATTCACCATTCCATTTCTAATAATTCCCAACATTCTGTTTGCTTTTTTGACTGCCGTAGCACACTGAACCGACGATTTCAATGTGTTATCCACTATGACGCCTAGATCTCTTTCTTGGGTTGTAGCACCTAATATGGAACCTAACATTGTGTAATTATAGCATGGGTTATTTTTTCCTATATGCATCACCTTGCACTTATCTACATTAAATTTCATCTACCATTTTGATGCCCAATTTTCCAGTCTCATAAAGGCTTTCTGCAATTTATCACAATCTGCTTATGATTTAACTATTCTGAACAATTTTGTATCATCTGCAAATATGATTATCTCACTCATCGTATTTCTTTCCAGATCATTTATAAATATATTGAAAAGTAAGGGTCCCAAAACTGATCCCTGAGGCACTCCACTGCCCACTCCTTTCCACTGAGAAAATTGTCCATTTAATCCTACTCTCTGTTTCCTGTCTTTTAGCCAGTTTGCAATCCACGAAAGGATATCGCCACCTATCCCATGACTTTTTACTTTTCCTATAAGCCTCTCATGAGAAACTTTGTCAAACGCCTTCTGAAAATCCAAGTATACTAATCTACTGGTTCACCTTTATCCACATGTTTATTAACTCCTTCAAAAAAGTGAAGCAGATTTGTGAGGCAAGACTTGCCTTGGGTAAAGCCATGCTGACTTTGTTCCATTAAACCATGTCTTTCTATATGTTCTGTGATATTGATGTTTAGAACACTTTCCACTATTTTTCCTGGCACTGAAGTCAGGCTAACCGGTCTGTAGTTTCCCGGATCGCCCCTGGAGCCCCTTTTAAATATTGGGGTTACATTTTCTATCCCTCCAGTCTTCAGGTACAATGGATGATTTTAATGACAGGTTACAAATTTTTTACTAATAGGTCTGAAATTTCATTTTTTAGTTCCTTCAGAACTCTGGAGTGTATACCATCCGGTCCAGGTGATTTACTACTCTTCAGTTTGTCAATCAGGTCTACCACAACTTCTAGGTTCACCGTGATTTGTTTCAGTCCATCTGAATCATTGCCCATGAAAAACCTTCCCCAGTACGGGTACCCTCCCCACATCCCTCTTCAGTAAACACCGAGCAAAGAAATCATTTAATCTTTCTGCGATGGCCTTATCTTCTCTAAGTGCCCCTTTAACCCCTCGATCATCTAACGGTCCAATTGACTCCCTCACAGGCTTTCCTGCTTCGGATATATTTTAAAAAGTTTTTACTGTAAGTTTTTGCTCTACGGCCAACTTCTTTTCAAATTCTTTTAGCCTGTCTTATCAATGTCTTACATTTAACTTGCCAACGTTTATGCATTATCCTATTTTCTTCTGTTGGATCCTTCTTCCAATTTTTGAATGAAGATCTTTTGGCTAAAATAGCTTCTTTCACCTCCCCTTTTAACCATGCCGGTAATCGTATTGCCTTCTTTCCATCTTTCTTAATGTGTGGAATACATCTGATCTGTGCTTCTAAAATGGTATTTTTTAACAATGACCACGCCTCTTGGACATTTTTTACTTTTGTAGCTGCTCCTTTCAGTTTTTTCTAACTATTTTTTTCATTTTGTCAAAGTTTCCCTTTTTAAAGTTTAGCACAAGAGCCGTGGATTTGCATACTGTTCTTCTTCCAGTCATTAATTCAAATTTGATCATATTATGATCACTATTGCCAAGCGGCCCCTCTACTGTTATCTCTCTCACCAAGTCCTGTGCTCCACTGAGGATTAGATATAAAATTGCTCCCTCTCTCGCCAGTTCCTGTACCAATTGCTCCATAAAGCTATCATTTATTCCATCCAGGAACGTTATCTCTCTAGCGTGTCCCGATGATACATTTACCCAGTCAATATTGGGGTAATTGAAGTCTGATAATCCACTGAAGCACAAACCTTGCACATCCACAAGTACTCAGACACAATAGTGCAGGACAAAACTCCCTCTTCCACTGAGAATTTCAAGCAGTTCTATTTATTCAAGAGAATTCTGATATCAAATATTCATGTGGCAACTCCATCAATAATAACAATAGTTTCTTAAAGTCCCCCGACACGGTCCCGTGTTTCGCGACTGCTGCATCGGGAGGGACCAAGGTAACAGTATCAATCTGCAATACAGTAGGGTGTATAAGAAGTGGAACAACTAAGGCTACGGTGAAACATTACAATGTAACCACATACCTGTAGGAGTAATCACTGGAGCGCAAGCGCCCTAAAAAATGACAGCCATTTAAACCAGAAAAAGGTGCGAAAGGAGAACCTCTCGCGAGACCCAATCAAATCAGACTAAACAACAGATCTCTTCCCTCAGTAAAAAAGGTGCCACTCAATATATTGAGTCCTTTGGGGGAAACAGTGTCAAGGGTGAAGATCCATCTCTGCTCCCTCCGACCCAGTATCCCGGGAAAGTCCCCTCCTCGGTGGGGGCGCGGGACCACCTCTAACAGTAAATACAGTAAATTTCAGCGGGACGAAGCGGATTATAAAACAGGTTACGTGTACAAATGGATGGCACAAAAACCATCAAAAAAGGTGACCTTTGCAGAGAATTCATCCTCTTCAGGAGATTCATCAGGCGAGGAGATACAAATACAACGTACACGCGGTCAAACCAACCGAGCCCGCGGCGCGTCAACAGCTTTGGATACCTCACACCTTCCAGCACCGCCTCGCACCCGCGTGATTTCACAGGACGATTCATCTTCAATATTACCTGCATCTGCTTCCTCCCGTTACTCGTCCATAGCTGCGTCTTTTTTGGATTCAGGCCAAGCGCAGCGAGACACTCGCAACTTACGACCCCGAGGGGTCACATCATCACAGAACCTGGCACGACCGTCTCGCACACCCCGATCTCAAGCGGACCTCTGGCAGTGACTTCGGAAACGGTGTTCAACCTCTCATCGCACCCATTAACTGCGCTTGAATTGAGTGTTTTGCACAAGGGACTATCGTTTGTCCCCACATGTAAGGGGGATAACTTTGATTTGCATGTACACTTGCACCGGTTTTTCCGGCGATTAAAATTGAAATTGTTTTTCGCAGATTTTCCACCATCTACTGATATGTCGGTGGTCCATGTAAAATCTAAATGGACTCCTCCGGGATCCGGGGATGTGACTTTGGGGGCTTTTGAACGTTTAGTCTGTAAAGATGCTCACATTATTTTTTCACAGAAACAATTTATACGTTATAACCTGTCTAAGGAAGAGGCTGCAGCCCTTGAGGATCTTATTAAAGATGGGTCTATAGTTATAAAGCCAGCAGAGAAAGGGGGAGGTATTGTGATTCAGGACAAAACAGATTATGAGGCTGAGGTATTGAGACAGCTTGTTGATTCTTCCTTCTACACTCCCCTTCCTCAGGATCCTACGGAATCCCTGTTGCAGGACATTAAACAACTTGTTCAACAAGCTTTAGATGGTCATATAATCACCAATAAGGAAGCTAAATTTCTGGTCACGTCCCACCCCATTATGCCTCTTTTTTACACACTTCCTAAGATCCATAAGACATTAGTTCAGCCCCCTGGTCGCCCCATAGTTTCAAGCATCGGCTCTCTGCTTGAGCCCTTGTCTCAATTCGTGGACATTTTTTTAAAACCATTTGTGCCAAATATCCGCTCCTATGTCAGGGATTCATCTCATTTAATATTATCCCAATTAGAAGTCCCCTTGGCCAAAATGTTTTTGGTAACTTTAGATGTGGTCTCACTTTATTCAAACATTCCGCAAGGTGAGGCTCTACAGGTCATTGCAAAGATTTTAGATACACGCCCACTACCACGTCGTATCCCAACGTCATTCCTTACTCAGCTTTCTGAATTAGCTCTGACTAAGAACTTTTTCCAGTTCCAAGACACAGTGTACCAACAGATGAAGGGGACAGCTATGGGGGCCACCATGGCCCCCAGCCTAGCATGTCTATATATGGACAATTTTGAAACGACATACATTTACCCGGCAGATTGGTCTAAATTTATACATCTCTGGTTGCGTTACATCAATGATGTATTTGTTATTTGGACTGGCTCCGATATTCAGTTTTTTATGTTTCTGGATTGGGTTAATTCTTTAAACTCCAATATTCAATTCAATTTTTGTATTCACCCCACGCAGATCTCCTTCTTAGACATTTTGATTTCGTTGGTTGGAGATCATTTTGAGACTACGCTGTTTCGAAAGGAAACTGACCGTAACACCCTATTATCCTACCATAGCTGTCACCCCAGGGCTCTCCGAGACAACATACCTACGGGCCAATTTTTAAGGCTACGTCGCCTCTGTACCTCTCGAGCTGAGTTTATCACTCAAGCCCAGACTATGTCTGCCCGCTTCCTGGATCGTGGTTATCCAGCACGGGTAATAAAGAAGGCATTTAAACGGGCCTTATATACACATCGGGAGTGGCTGTTTTTACCATCTCCCAGCTCAGATGACACGGCCAATAACTGTATTCTGCCCTTTTCTATTGTAGGAAGAATGATTGCGAACATGATTAGGTGTCATTGGTCAGCATTAGCGTTAACAGAACTGTTTCAAGGCCCCCTTCGTTTTACATTCAGGCGAGGGAGAAATCTACGGGACCGTCTGGTGCATACAGCAGCTCCCCATTTAGGTTATCCGTCTAGTGAGAGGGGCATCCACAGACCATGTGGACACTGTACAATGTGCAGTCACACAGATACTTTTTCAGAGTTCATACATCCTATGACAGGGTGCGTCTTTAAGCTTTATTCACACTCTGATTGCACTACAAAAGGTGTGATCTATGTTATAAAATGCCCTTGCGCCCTATTGTACATAGGAAAAACTTCTAGAATGATAAAAACAAGAATAATAGAACACTGCTCGAATATCCGGTCCCTTAGAATGGATGAGCCCCTGGTAACACATTGGTCACAACACGGCCACTCCATCTCTGCTCTCTCCTTCCTAGTGTTAGAGGTGGTCCCGCGCCCCCACCGAGGAGGGGACTTTCCCGGCATACTGGGTCGGAGGGAGCAGAGATAGATCTTCACCCTTGATACTGTTTCCCCCAAAGGACTCAATAAAGATATTGAGTGGCACCTTTTTTACTGAGGGAAGAGATCTGTTGTTTAGTCTGATTTGATTGGGTCTCGCGAGAGGTTCTCCTTTCGCGCCTTTTTCTGGTTTAAATGGCTGTCATTTTTGAGGGTGCTTGCGCTCCAGTGATTACTCCTACAGGTATGTGGTTACATTGTAATGTTTCACCATAGCCTTAGTTGTTCCACTTCTTATACACCCTACTGTATTGCAGATTGATACTGTTACCTTGGTCCCTCCTGATGCAGCAGTCGCGAAACATGGGACCGTGTCGGGGGACTTTAAGAAACTATTGTTATTATTGATGGAGTTGCCACATGAATATTTGATATCAGAATTCTCTTGAATAAATAGAACTGCTTGAAATTCTCAGTGGAAGAGGGAGTTTTGTCCTGCACTATTGTGTCTGGGTAATTGAAGTCTCCCATTATTACCACACTATCAATTTGGTTAGCTTCCCTAATTTCTCTTAGCATTTCACTGTCCGTCTCACCATCTTGACCAGGTGGACGGTAGTATATTCCTATCACTATAGTCTTCCCCGACACACAAGGGATTTCTACCCATAAAGATTCAATTTTGCATTTGGACTCATGCAGGATGTTTATCCTGTTGGACTCTATGCCATCCTGGACATAAGCACCACACCGCCTTACGGGTGCTCTTCTCTGTCATTGCGATATAATTTGTACCCCGGTATAGCACTGTCCCATTGGTTATCCTCCTTCCAACATGTCTCTGAGATGCCAATTAAGTCTATGTCATCATTCACTGCTATACATTCTAATTCTCCCATCTTACTTCTTAGACTTCTGGCATTAGCATACAAACATTTCAAAGTTTGTTTTTTGTTTGTATTTTCATTCTGCTTTATAATTGATAGGGATAAGTTAGAATTTTTTAGCTCAGGTGAGTCTTTAGTTAAAGGCACTTGGACTACTTTTTTTATTATTGGAACCTCACTGTTGGGATGCCCTAATTCTAATGCATCATTAGTATCCTTTGAAGATACCTCTCTCCGAACCATGCGCTGCTGAGCGACTGTTGGCTTTCCCCTTTGTTCTAGTTTAAAAGCTGCTCTATCTCCTTTTTAAAGGTTAGCGCCAGCAGTCTGATTCCACCCTGGTTAACGTGGAGCCCATCCCTTCGGAAGAGACTCCCCCTTCCCCAAAAGGTTCCCCAGTTCCTAACAAAACTGAATCCCTCTTCCTTGCACCATCGTCTCATCCACGCATTGAGACTCCAGAGCTCTGCCTGCCTCTGGAGACCTGCGGTTGGAACAGGGAGCATTTCAAAGAATGCTACCCTGGAGGTTCTGGATTTAAGCTTTTTACCTAAGAGCCTAAATTTGGCTTCCAGAACCTCCATCCCACATTTTCCTATGTCGTTGGTGCCCACATGTACCATGACAGCCGGCTCCTCCCCAGCACTGTCTAGGTGAAGCGTGAGATCCACCACCTTCGCACCAGTTAGGCATGTTACCAGGCGATCTTCACGCCCACAGCCACCCAGCTATTTACATTCCTAATAATCGAATCACCAACTATGATGGCCGATCTAACCCTTCCCTGTGCTCAGGTAGAGTTTCCACTTTCTCTTTGGAGAAAACATCAATGAAGTCAGCGTATTGTGCTGGTAAGGCTACCGCTGCAGCAGCCAGTGGTATTTGGGATCGAGGTAGCTTGGGTAGACAAGAGGAAAAGCAGGCTGAACCCAAGCTGCAATTTGCAGGGTCTCCCAGTCAATGCGGGGAGAGTGTTTCTGGAGCCAGGGCATCCCCAGCACCATAGGATGAATAGCCTTTTCTAGGATGAAGAAGGTGATTTGTTCTTCATTGTTATGGATCTGCTCCCCCAGAGGGGAGGAGCTAGCAATCTGTTATCGATTAGCTCCTCCCGAGGGGAGGAGTAGCAATCTGTTATGGATCTGCTTCCCCAGAGGGGAGGAGTTTGCAGACTGTTAGTAATCAGCTCCTCCAAAGGAGAGGAGTTAGCAACCTGATGTAGATCTGTTCCTCCAGAGAGGAGGAGTAGCAATCTGTTATGGAATCTGCTCCCCCGAAGAGAGTAGGCAGCAGTCCATTGTACACCATAGATGGAGTTAGTGATTTGTTGTGGGTTGGTTCCCCACAGAGTGACAGTCTGTTATGATACCGCTCTCGTAGTGTAAGGAATGAACACTTTAATATAAATTGGTGAATCCTTGGGCCGATGGCAGATGACAGTGCCCCCAGGAGGATATCCTTAGAGGGACCACTGGCTAGGCTGGAGTATGGAGACAAACACTGATAGTTCTTTATTAGACAGGAAGTAGAACCACCAGAGGTGGCAGTAGTGAGCTGATGTGCACGGCAGGGCTGAAGTCCCTCACATACTAGAATTGGGTTGCTGAGCTGTAGAGAGAGACTATAGGTAGTGAGTAAACAGGGTATGCTGGATACATAGCCATAGTAGATGATACACTCACAATTGTAGATATCTGTAATGGCTTCTATGCAACAGAGAATTTTCAGTATTTTCAGGAACAGGAGCAGTAGGCAAGTAATGGTTCCTATATGCAGTCTGGAATAAGAACGTACAATGAAGTGGTTGAAGATTCCCCTGATACCATACACAGCACTGGCAATTGTCACTCCGGACCCTGACTCGAAGCTATAGGACGGCGGCACGCGTCAAACGACTCCAGTAAATTTGACCTGTGTTGCGTCACATTTGTACGCTGTGCAAGCTGGCCCTGTGTGATTTTCCCCAGATAGTGAGCTTTTCTCTCTGCGAAACAGAACTTCACTATAAATGCAGCAAAGACTGCTCTCTTGGTAGCTGGGCTGGTGAATGGCGAAATCTGTGTGCCTCAAAGAACTGCCAGCTCACCAAGGTCAACCCAAACAGGCTGATCCATTCATGGTTTTGCTCCGCTGCGAGCTTGCCGCTGCAGGTCTAATTTCCCTAGGAAATGTAGGATGACATTTCCATGCACGCAGTGGGGCAAAACCTAGACTGGATCAGCCTGTTTGAGGTGAGGAGGTGGCAACCCCATAGACATGATGCGTGAACTCCTAGGAGGGAATGACCATGCATGCACATCCTATTAGCTACATCTGCTGGTTGATTACTGAAACTGCATCTCCATTTTCAGTTACTCTGAGTAGAAGTTTTCTAATTGGCCTCTGGGGCAGAAACAGTGGAACAGCGGCAGCACTACAGTGCAAGGAAAAAAGTGAAAAATCAACAATCAACATCAGATAAGCAGACCTTTAAATTGTAGCTGCTCCCGGTGCCGTGTGCTGGGTGTTGCGCGCCAAAGGCGCGCGACAAAGGGGCCTGCCCCTTTGTGCGCCCCTTAGTGCAGCCCGGTAGAGCAGCCTCTCTCCCTGCTATCCCTACCTCCCCCTTTGCCCCCCCCCCCCTCAGACTCAGACTCTCACTCTATCTGTTGGTTTAAGGCCTTAAAGAGCTCACTTCTCTCTCAAAATGCACTCCTTTACCATCCCTATCATCAGCAAACACCTCAGATACAAAGAGAAACCTCCACAGATTCATCTCATCCAACAGAAGAGACTAATCCCTATTATCCTTTCACCAGTCACACAACTACTAGGCCTCTCTCTATTCTCTTTGACTCTCTTCAACGCCCAATCCCTCTCTAAAAAATCCCACATTCTAAATGATTATCTCTCAGAGGCCAACCCAGACATCTGTGCCATCACAGAAACCTGGTTAAAACCCATGGACTCAGTACTCATAAATCAACTCCCCACTCAAACCTACGATATCTTTTCGATCCCCAGACCTAAAAAAAGAGGAGGCGGACTACTTCTTGCAGCAAAGAAACACCTGAAGATAACCCTGCAACAATCCCACTCAATCTCGAACCTAGAATGTGCATACTTCAAATCCAAACAGCTCCAAATATGCCTTATCTATGCCCCACCAGGAAACTTAGAAGCCGACCCATCTCCCTTTATAGAATACATAGCCAAACACATCAATTATGACTCCCCTGCACTAATTATGGGAGACTTTAATTTACATGTAGACTTGAACAAACGTTCCACTAACTGCGAATCTATCCTATCCTCACTCAAACACTTGGGCTTCAAACAGATCATTGACAACCCAACTCACAAAGCAGGCCATACGTTGGATCTGATTTTCGTGAACGAAGGCATCTCTCTCTCAACTCGTCCAACCTGTACACCAGTTTCCTGGTCGGACCACCTAATCATCACAACGGTCCTTAAGACAGCAGACACATTGCCCCCTCCATTCCCCAAAACCACTATTCAGTTCAGGAAACCCTGCTCCACTGAAGTCATAACCAATCATCTTGATAAGGAACTACCACAGCTCGACCTCTCCGATGTGAACTTAGCCGTCACGTCTTGGCATGCGATCACCAACAAAGTCGCAGACCAAACCTGCCCACTAACTACCAAGGTGCTTCACAAGGCCCAGGACAACAGAAAACCTTGGTTCACTCCTGAACTGAAGGCCATCAAATCAGAGCTCAGAAACAAAGAACATATCTGGCGCAGAAATCCTTCAACCACAACTCAAGCAATCTACAAATCCACACTCAACAAATACAGGAACACCATCTTCAAAACAAAGAAAGACTTCTTCGCTAAAAAAAATTCACCACTTCATCTTTGACTCTAAAGCTCTTTTTTCATACGTCTCCACCCTCACCAAACTCTCTCCTCCTTCCATTCCAGACGATCAAGCTCTCTCCAAAGCCACAGAACTCGCCTCCTTCTTCGAGAAAAAAATTATAAATCTCACCAAACAGTTCTCCACCCCCAATCCACTCACCCCCATCTCGCAAACCACAAGATCACATCAGAACTATAGGCTAGAATCCTTCAAGACTACCTCTTGTCTCGAAGTTATGAATATCCTAAAGAAACTCAAACCCTCTTCTCATCCGCTAGACACCATCCCATAAACCTTCTCATCTCAATACCAAACACCATAGCGAAACCCATCGCAGAAATCATTAACTGCTCATTAACCCAAGGTCAAGTGCTCGATTCTCTGAAGCAAGCCATACTGAAGCCTCTACTAAAAAAACCTAATTTGTCAACAGATGATCCATCCAACTTCCGTCCCGTTGCCAACTTACCCTTCATCGCCAAGATCATTGAAAAAATAGTAAATAAACAACTCACAGACTACCTGGAAGAACACACGATTCTGGCTTCATCGCAATACGGATTTCGTAAATCCCGAAACACAGAATCCCTTCTGATTTCTCTCATGGACTCTATTCTCTTGAGCTCAGAAAAAAGACAACCGCACCTACTTATTCTCCTCGACCTCTCGGTGGCCTTTGATACGGTCAACCACTCAATCCTTCTCGACCAACTAGCTGATATTGGTATCTCAGGCGCTGCCCTCGACTGGTTCCGCTCATTTCTCAGCAACAGATCATTCAAGGTGAAAATCAATAACAAAGAATCACAATCAATCAGCTCAAACCTGGGAGTCCCTCAAAGCTCTTCCCTCTCCCCAACCCTTTTTAACATCTATCTGCTACCTCTCTGCCTTCTCCTTTCTAAGCTGAAAATCAAACACTTCATATATGCGGACGATGTCCAAATTCTCATCCCGATTAAGAAATCCCTACAAAATTCTTTAATCTTCTGGGAGAATTGCTTTCTTGAAATCAGTGCTCCCCTCACTAAACTCAATTTAGTAATCAACAAAGACAAGACTGAATACCTCATCATCTCCCAGGAAGACAACCCCATGTCTAGAGAAACAGCCTCACCGATAACTGGTCAACCTCAAATAGTCTTCAACTCTCCCTCCAACCTCACTTCAACTATCCTGGACAACCTCAAAAACTCAGCCTTCGTAAGAGACCTAGGAGTGCTCCTCGACAATCAGCTTAACCTTAAAAGATTTGTAAACAACACGACAAAAGATTGCTTCTTTAAATTACAAGTTCTGAAAAAGCTAAAACCGCTCCTGCACTCAAGATTTCCGCCTGGTTCTACAATCTATCATCCTTACCAAACTTGATTACTGTAACTCTCTGTTACTCAGTCTACCAGCTACCACCATTAAGCCTCTACAGATGTTACAGAACTCTGCGGCCAGGATCTTGACCAACTCTAATAAGAGAGATCACATCACACCTATCCTCTACAACTTCCACTGGCTACCGATCAAATACAGAATTCTCTACAAAGTTCTGACCATCATGCATAAATACTTATACAACTCAGCTCCAATGGATCTTACATTTCAGCTACGCACCAACAAATCCACGAAACTGATCAGAAAAGCTTACCAAGACACCCTTTTCGTCCTTCAAGCCAAAACCTCGCTAAGTAATAGGGCACTATCCACAGCAAGTCCTACCCATTGGAACACACTCCCTCCAGAACTCAGACAAGACCCCTGCCAGATTTCATTCAAGAAAAAACTGAAAACATGGCTATTCAGCCTTGCGTTTCCTTGATGGCCCACAATGTACTACCCGCGACAACCTTTATTTGTTCTATATGTTATTAATTCTCCCTTAAATCCTCCCCTATCCTCCACCTTCTTATCCACTTGCCCCATCCATTTTTTCCCTTCCCCCTTCTCCGCCCTCATTCTCCCTCCCCAGTATTCTTCTCAATCGAGACAATTATCCGCTTGATTTCGTTTAACGTTGAAGGCTCTTTTACATACATCTTGTATAAGAAGTTTACATTAATCACATGTTATCTAAGGTTTTTGTATGTTCTTTGTTTTTATGTAATGCTCACAAGCACTCTTATTTGTTCTATGTTCTTCGTTCCATGTAATACTCTTAGGCAAGTTGAATTGTTTCACTGTAAACCGGTTTGATTTGCATCCAATGCAAGAAGATCGATATATAAAAAAACAAAAATAAATAAAATCTGTGTATGAGATGGCTTCTGGAATAGAATAGTCTTTGGAGGGTTTTAGGAACATAAGCCCTCATGGAGTGAGTACCGGTTCCTATCTGCAATCTGTAATAGTAATTCACAAGATATAGGTACGCGATAGCTTCTGAGATAGAAGAGAGTCGGTGAAGGGTTTTAGGAACATGGGCCCTCGTGGAGCGAGTACTGGTTCCTATCTGCAACATGAGAAATAGTAATGCACCAGATATAGATATGCGATAGCTTCTGAGATAGAAAAGAGTTTTTGAAGGGTTTTAGGAACATGGGTCCTCGTGGAGTGAGTACCAGTTCCCATCTGCAAACTGCAATAATAACTCACGATCTCCATACCTGCGATAATGTCTTAGACAGAAGAGAGTCTTTGGAGATTAGGAACATAGGCCCTCGTGGAGCGAGTACCGGTTCCTATCTGTAATAGAACTCACAGTGTTCATGTCTGCGATCGCTTCCAGGCAGTAAGGAGTCTCCTGAGCATTTAGGGACGTAGGCCCTCGAGGAGCAAGTACTGGATCACGTTTTAGCAATCTGAAATCAAGAAGAGAGAGCGGGGCCCCCAAGGAGCGGGTACCCCTCGGTAAGTTTGTGGAGGCAGAGCAGCAGAGAGAAGATTTCCCCCCTTGCTAACTCGATTCGTAGTTGCAAGGAAAGACCTTTTAAGTTGGAAGCGGATGACATCACTATGGGGGGACACCCCCGAGGTTTGTGCCCTTGCCGGTACAAACTCTGGAGCGTGCGTGCGCACACGCGCTATTATGTCATCAGGATCATGGCGGATCCACAGCGTCAGGCCATCCCGGGGATTCCGGGGATTCCCGGGGAGAAGTGGCGAGGAGAAGCCGCGGCAACATCTGTCCGTCAGACCCGAAGGGAGTCGCCACCAAGGTAGAGAGGGTGGAGCGAAGGCGAGAACAGGCACGAATGAAACATTCATGAAGAGCCCCCGTGCAGAGGGTCACGGTAGCAGTGATGGAGGTTATACAACCAGGAAGAGGACTTCCATGTATGGAGGAAATCCACAGAGGTGGAGTTCTCGGGAGTTCAGGGAGCTGTAGTTGCTTTACCAACTCTGCCAGGATGAAGTTCCCGCCAGCCCCTGAGTCAACGAAAGCCAGCGTAGAGAAGAATCCCATCGAGTATGACAGGGATACCGGAACTGTGAATTGAGGAGCAGGATTCACACAGCCTAGGGTCAGCTCCCCATGACTCCTAGGCTCGAGGGTTTTCCGGACGTTCCTTGCACTGGGCCAATAAGTGGCCCTTGCCACCACAGTAGGGGCAGAGGCCCAGAGAGCGACATCGCTGCCTCTCATCAGGGTTGAGAGAACTGCGGCCTAGCTGCATAAGTTCTTTGGTTCGTGACAAGTTGGCTTTGGTAGCGGGAGGAGCCAGCGGCCGAAAGAAAGCAGGCCCCAAGTGAACAAGCCTTCGTCAGGGTTTCACTTCTCGGGCCTGCTGCTGTAGTCCACGGTCGATCCGACCCGTCAAATCAATCAAGGACTCGAGGTCATCAGGCAGTTCCCAGACTGCCAGCTCTTCCTTGATCTTGGGAAACAGGCCTTCCAGGAAGATATTTCGCAGGCTGTCCTCCTGCCAGCCCAGCTCAGAGGCTAGTTTGTGGAATTTGATCGCAAAGTCAACTAAGGGTCGGGAACCCTGGTGTAAATGGAGAAGCTCCATGGTGGCTGTAGATAGGCCGGCTCATCAAAAACCTGCTTGATGGTTTAGTCAAAGCGCTGGAGGTCTCCGAGCAAAGAGTCGCTTTGTTCCCAGAGGGGTGAAGCCCACGCCAGGGCTCTGCCATCCAGCAAGGACAAAATGTATATTGTCTTGACTTGGTCAGACCGGAACTACTTTGGTTGAAGCGAGAAACGCATAAAGCAGTAGTTAAGAAAACCTTGGCACTGCTTAGGATCTCCGGCGTAGTGAGGAGGAGCAGGTAGATGCAGAGGCGTTGAAGACATAGGCACAGGAACTGGAGGCGGTGGCGGTGCCGCAGCCTGTGGGGTAGAGTCCAGGTAGTTAGCCAGCTGCTCCACAGTAGCGGCCAAAACATCTAGGCAATGCTGCTGCTGTTGTACTCGCTGAGCTATGCTCAGACTGGCCTGGAGGCCGAAGAGATCCGTGGGGTCCATGGCCTTGGCAAACTGTTATGCTTGTGGACCTTTGAGCTGGCTGAGAGCAGATGGATCCACCGAGGGGAGGCCCTCTAATGGTACTCTTAGCAGGGAGGCGGTGCAAGCCCAGGAGACCAGACTGGAGCTTCACCTATACCAACCCTCGTTCCCCACAGGTGAGCCCTTGGTTGCTGGGGCTGGCAGGACTTAGGCGAGGGTCTCTAGGCAGAGAGAGTCCAACGGGCGATCCAGATCGAGACTGGCGGAGGTTTGGAGAAATGGAGATGGTCCAGGTGGGCAGCAGCGGTGCAACATGGTAACCAGGCCAGAAGTCGGGGCAGGCTGAAGACAAGCAGGAACCAGAGAACACACCAGATGTCAGGACGGGCAGAAGACAGGAGAATCCAGATACCAAGCTAAGGTCAGAGCCAAGGAGACAACCGAAGACAGGAGTAGGCAGAGGGGCAGAACTACCGGAGCAGGAACACAAGAACGGTGGCAGGAGTAATCAGGAACCAGGAACAGAGGCAGGAACAATCAGGAATACAGGAACTGGAACAAACTGGAACGCTGGAAGGAAGCAGGAGCACAGGACAAGCAATTAGCTACTCTCACGAGCTGACCTATTGCCAGGGAAAGGAAGGGAAGCAGGAAGTGGGCTTAAATAGCCCCAAGCTGTGATATCATCGTTGGGGGCCGGGCCGAGGTTTCCCGCCGCGGCTACTTTAAATCTGGTGCTAGGTCGCGCACTTGCCTAGGGAGGAAGAGTCCAGGATGCAGCCGACGGCGTTTCCCTCATGGAGAGAGCACCGCAGCAGAGGCCCGATGTGGCCTGCTTGCCGGTGTCATGGGGAGAGACGGAGATCGGCATCTGCCGGGTAAGTTGGGGGGAACCCGGTTGCGGCGTCCTGCGGCCAGGGTTCACAACAAAACCATCACTTCCCTTAAAAATCTCTCATCCTTCCCCTAGCCTGCCTTGGTTCTCTACTCTGCTTTTGTGCCTTTTCTGTGCTGATGACTCCTCAGCTGAACAAATATCTGAATTTAATTCAACTGGAAAAGGTAGCCAGCAATAGTAGCCATGCACAAAAACACAGATAAACTGATGTTTTGTACTCGCAAATAACTCCAAATTAGCTGAAAAATAAACTCCTAAATTTGCAAGTTATAAACACCAAGGAAAAGAAACCCTAGATCTAGTTAGCCCTCCACTACTGAATGTGTGGTTTATAAATATTTCATGGTTTGGATTTTCTTAGATCTCTCAATTTCCCCCATCTCCTTTGGGTCTCCAGCTCAGCTGGAACCAGAACTGCAATCCTGGTGCCATGAGCCTTCATTTGCAGCTACCTAGGAATTTTGTCCCTGTGTTTTAGTCTCCCCTCTCCTCAAATTATCTAATATCATCGCAGTGACAGTCTCTTGAGTGGGGGTTGTGCACCAGGGCTTCCTCTGGAAACTTGCAATTATGGGCCCTGAATTCAGCCACTGAGTGTCAACATAACTCTATACTCCCTGGAGGGCTGTGAATGCTGCGTCCCTGGCATCCCCAGACTCAGCTGACCTGAGGTGTAGAAGACCTGACTCAAGAATCAAAACCGGGAACCTTTGGCATGGAAGTGCACAGTAATGTCATTAAGCATACCAGGCTGGCCCTTTGGATTTATTTTTTTTTTATTTCTGAAATGCAGAGAAAGCCGTGTTCTTATAATTAAGTAGATACATTCATCAAGACTACAGACACAGTACAGTTTTACTAAGGAGAGACCAAAGCATTTTCCTTCTGTTCATTTAGACTTCCACCTCAGTTGAAATCTCTACTGGGGCTACAGTGTCATGAATCTTCATTCAAAACTACTCTGGAATTTTCCAAATGTTCAGCCCTCTTCCCTTTTCTGTCTAGTCCAGTCATTGCAGTGACAGTCATTGACCAGGGACCACAGATTGTAGCTCCTTCAGGAACCTGATAGATGGGCCCCCATTGAGTCGGGCTGCTGGCTGTCGCTATTGGGTGATGGCTGAAATTCTCTCCCTTCCAGGGCAGTGAATACAGCCTCTGCAATATCCACATCCCCAGCTGGCCCAAGGAGCAGAAAATCAAACTTAAGAATCAAATTCAGATCTCCTGCAAGGTGACACAGCACTGTTGGTGAATTAACAGACCTATCCAGCTACAACCGGTTAAAATGTAAAAAATGGGATTAACCATAACCTGATCTGAAAGCCTTAAGCAATTAAGCCTGAATTGTAAAAGCCCTGCAAGTGTAAAATTCAACACTTACGTGCGCGGCCAGGCCCTGCGCACGACACGCATATTTTCGAAAGGGCCCGGTCATGCATGTAACCCCTGATATGCGTCCAAGTGCTGGGCCAGAAAAAAGGGGCAGGCCGGAGGGCATGGTCTAGGTGAGGAGGCACAGGGCGGGGGACGAGCCAGGAAAGCGCCATTAGACTTTGTCCTGGGGAAGTGCGTGCAGGCAGCCGGCAATAGGTCAACTCTCTCCAGAGTAGTGGATTGCCAGGTCCTGAGTTCCTAACCTTCTCCTTCCTTCCCTTCGGACTGATCTTGGTTTGACCCCACACTGGATTTCGACCCTATGCTTTTCGCCGCCTGCATCAATCTTTGCCTGGACCTCGAGCTTTGCGGCCTGCCCCTAACAGCCTGTATCATCACTTTGCTCTCTTCTCCAAACCCCTGGCTGTTCTTTAACCGACCTTTTGGCATGCTGCCTGCAACATTCCAACTTCCTGAACTCTCACCTCTGCAGAGGCCCCACCTAAGACCAGCCAGCCCCAGCACCCGAGGGCTCAACCTAAAAGGAACATGGGCTGGTATTGGTGAAGCTTCAGCAGGCCATCTGCTTCCACCAGCCTCGCCTACAGGTAGCATCAACTCCCCCTCAATCCAAGGGTCCACCAGCACAACAATTCCAAAGAAGTTACATAAGGAATAGCATTAGCAAGAGAACTCTAGTAGCCTGTTAATACTTAATCAAGACTATTGGGAAGCCATTGGGATGGGAGATGTTAACAATCTCCTAACATCAAGGAAAGATTTAATTTGCTCAGGAGAAAAGAAAGGAAAATAGTGAGAGTGATATTTAACAAAGCATTTACACGGATAATGTAAAGTAAATGTAGGTCCCAGATCTAAAGTGTCTTTTCTTAAAGACAAAAACCCCCTCCTTCTTTCCTTAGTGACTCTACAAAATGACTGGAAAAATTCTTACTTTCTGATCATGAAAAGAAATATTAAATTTCAGAAATACAAAGACATCACTTAACTTAAATCAGAATCAGTCACAAAAGAAACTAAGAGAGTTCCTCAATCAATAATTTCGGGACCTATTGTCTTCAAAAACTCAGTCAAGATTAACTTGGGAACATTGCCAATAGCTCCGTGATCAACCTGAGCTGAGGAGCGAGGTGAAGATGGAAGAAAAGAAATTAATAGAAGGAGACCTATCAGGCAAAATATTTATTTATTTATTTATTTAAAGACTTTTATATACCGAAGATCATGTACTAGTACATATCGCTTCGGTTTACAGATAACCAGCATTAGAATTACCATATACATGGTGTATATATAACAGTAATTAAACAAAGGTATACATTAAACATGGAAAAATATGAGGAACCTCAGAGAAATATCTTTTCAAACTCACAAATAGAAGTTCCCTCATTATTTTAGGCAAAACAACAAAGAGACAACCTTATACCGTGGAAAGATTTATTAATCAATGTAATACAGAGCCCGACTCCGGCCGAGTTTCGCCAATTAAGGCTACATCAGGGGATGACTTCTGATGACAAAAGGAACTACATAAGTATACTCCTTGTAGTAATATTATCAAGTCAGATTTCAATCTCAAACCTGCGTACAAATCTCTTCATTTCACGAATTAACAGCGTCTCTCGCTCAGAAGTGTGCAGGGGTAAGGCAAAAGTAAACCAATGTGTATTTTGCCTTTTATTTCACAACCTCTCTACCGCAATGAGACAGGTCCTTATAAGGAAATGAAGAGATTTGTACGCAGGTTTGAGATTGAAATATGACTTGATAATATTACTACAAAGAGTATACTTATGTAGTTCCTTTTGTCATCAGAAGTCATCCCCTGATGTAGCCTTAATTGGCGAAACTCGGCCAGAGTCGGGCTCTGTATTACATTGATTAATAAATCTTTCCACGGTATAAGGTTGTCTCTTTGTTTTTTTGCCTTGGCTACGTGGGACCGCCTTACGATTTGTTTTATTGGACCTCATTATTTTAGGGAAATTAAAACCTGCAAATTAAGCCTTTGGGGCGGATTTTAAGAGCCCTGCTCGCGTAAATCCGCCCGGATTTACGTGAGCAATCGCAGCCACAACAGCACAAAGATCCGAAGCAGACGATGATTTCAAACCTCCATTTAAGCCTATAATGGAGCCAGGGGAAGCCAAAGAAGCTGAAGTAGACAGAGACGCAGCAAGCTCCTCAATCCCCTCCTGCCCAGATGCCAGGATCACATCATCAGCACCCAGAATCAGCACTGCTTCCCAGGACATATCACAGTCTCTGAGGCACTGATAAGTTTTAGTCTTGCTCCCGGGGGCTGAAAGAAACCTCCTCCCTTGGCTGGATCGATGATCTCTCAGCAAAACTAGAAATGAGGACCCCCCCCTCGGGCACATCAAGCACTACAGATATGAAAAACTGGATGGACTGCTGACAAGGTAAGTGAATGGGTTCAGTGGGGTAAACCTTCACTTTGCCTTTCCTCTTAGGAGACATAGCCAGTAGAGGAAAAATTATGCAAGAAACGAGGTACAGGAACAGCATCTTCCCTTCTGACCTCTGCCGGTGCATGCTTCCCCAGCCTAGCAGCCTCTAGCCCCATCCCTCCTCTCCCCCCCCCCCCCCCCCCCCCCGGACCGCCCCTCCCCGCCCTTCCGGTCCACCCCTTTCACTGAGCCCGGCACTTATTCACGCACTGGGGTTTATGTGCCTGGCCAGGCCCATTCGAAAATTGGCCTGGTGTGTTGAAACCCCGGGATTTATGCACAATGGGGTTTCTTAATCCACCCGTTACTCCATTTGAAATGGTCACTGGTCGGCTAATGGCTATTGGCCCAATACCAAAAACCCTCCACTGCTCTTACATTTTCTCAGGAGGAGTTTTTAAACCATTATCTGTTTACCTTGCAGAAAGTCTTGGCTTCACACTGGCAGAAAGTTTAAGCGTCTTTTCTTCCAGTGGACCCTACACCTACTGAGAATGTGCAACCAGGTGATTTTGTTTTTCTGAAGATTTTTCAATGGAAGAATTCCCTGGCCCACAGGTGGAGGGGGCCCTATCAGGTACTGTTAACCTCACATTCTGCTGAAACAATTAGGACACCCTACATGGGTGCATCTTTCCCACTGTAAGAAAGCCTACAGTGCTGAGACAGCAGGAAGCACCTGAACATTGAACTGTCTCTCTGGGCTTTCTGATCCAGTGCTACAGCAACATGATTCTGCTTTCTCTTCTGATTTGTCTACATTCCACAACAGCATGGCTATATTTGGGACCACATGGGCAGCCTTATTTGGCCTATATCAAATCGTTGCAGAAATCTTTGAATCTTTCAGTGTTGTGCTTGAGGCATTGTGGTGCCTTGGTCGCAATGGAGATGACTCCGCCCATGGGGAGGAGCCCCGTGGGAAACCACTGCAATAGGCTGACACAGATAGCAGACACAGAATGGATACAGTCTTTATTGTACTGCTGTAGATAGATGGTGAAAGCAGGAAGGTAAGGCACTGATCCATGAAGTGCCAGTACGCTCAACAGGCTCAGAAGTATAGTCTCACCCAGATGTTCATGATAGGCGGGAGCCTGCAGTGCGGGTAACGCCGTGGCTGGTGGGTGGAGTTGGAGTGCCGGATCATAGAGGTACTCACAGTATGAAAGGCATCTTCCTGGTGGTATAATGGTGGGACTGAAGGTCCGTGGTGCAGGATATAAGGTAGATAGGCCCTCGAGGAGCAAGTACCCAAAGGTCCAATACCTGAAAGTAGAATAGAGACAAAGACTCCCAAGTAGTGGTTGTCTTAGTTAGTGAGGGAACCCGAAGGGAAGTTGGAAGCCAGAGACCCCCGAGGAGCGGGTGTCTAGAGCTTCTTACTGGAGCGAGGCCCTTAGCATGAAAGCGGCATCTAAGCGTGCAGCTTAGAGCAATCAGAGCAGCGAAACAAAGTCTTTGCTAACTCAAAGTGGTAGCGGAGGAGGAGGCTAGATATACCCGGAGGTACTGATGTCATGCGGTGGGACCGCCCCCGAGGTTCCCGCCATGACATGTATTTGAGTGTAGGAGATGTGCGCGCTCGCGCCCTAGGAGGCCACGGGAGTATGGTGGATGGGGACGCCCATGCTGGTCTGAAAACGCTGAGGTCCTCGGCACTCAGCACTGGAGGCAGCCATCTTGCACAAAGAGAGTGAGAAGAGAGAAAAAGAGGTAAGGCAGAGCGGTCGCAGCCATCTGCGACCAACGAACACAACATTCAGATTGTTGGCTGTGGCTGGATGGCTCTGGATTTGTTCCTGTACCTTTCAATGAATTCTCCATCCTTAATTGGGACACTTCTACCCACTGCTGTCTCTCTTACCCACTCTAATCCTTATGCCCTACCCCTGCGCACCAAACATGCAAGGTGGTGTTTCCAGCCTGAGAATGCCACACCTTGGGCAAACTGTACTGATATTATGACAGTAACCTACACGACAGGGTCCTACTGTGTGGTGAAATATCATTTGTCTGTATGATGGATGTTTCTGCATGAATGTTTTGACCTTGAACTAAACATGACTGTCCATTTGTACAAGATCAACAACCCAGAATGGTGGCCCTTCCTGAAGCACATCCTTTATACTGTGGGAACTATAAACATAAGTGTCCCACCTATCCCCCATGCTTCAACAGGACTTTGCCTCATTGTGACTATAGTAGGGGTAGTAGGTCAGTATATGCCATTCATCAGTTGTGCCCTGTGGAAGCTGGGAGAATCATCTGAGGGACCTGTTCTACAGGTGATGGGCACAATCTCAGGTGTACTGGAAATTACACTCATGATGAGTACACCCCTTTCCCCCATGTTCCTGCTTGCCAAGGCTTACATCGAGGCACAAGGCTGCTTGGTGTCAGGCCTTCCTGTTGTTATCGGAGGAAACAATTCAAAGGTCCAGTTTGCCATCTCTGAGGTAAGAGTAAATGACAGCAAACTATAATACTTCAGGACTATGGTTCTTTGCACTGTGGGGAGCACTAAAGACTATTCTCTTTAACACTACTGCTCAGTTTTCCTTTGGATACATTGTACCATTATTTTCTCTAAATAAGTATCACCAGAACTGGTTTACCTCCAGGAGGAGAAACAGATCACTATTTGATCTCCAGTTGGACAGTGATCCCTTCCATCATGTCTTAAGAACCTTTTTTCCTGGTTTAGGAGTTTTTGAACTTGAAAGTACTTTAAAAAATTGTTCTGCCACTGTGGAAGTCACAATGAATGAGACAATAAACATTATGGGACTGATGCAACAAGAGATTAAGTCTCTTAAAGAAATAGTGTTAGATAATCGTATGGTGTTGGCTATGTTGCTTGCTGACAAAGGGAGAGGTTTACCAACTCATTAATTCTCTTGCCGTTCTTATATTAATAATGATGGGAGTGTTACAAATCACATGCAGGCTGTAGACACTTAAAAAGAAGCATTCCTAAAAATCATGATCCCAGCAACACTTGCAGTCTCCCAGAATGTCCCTTCAGATGAAGAATTCAATAGGTTATGTGCTATGAGAAATCATGTGTTAGAAATTCCTAAGTCAATGCTCCTGGACCTCAAGGAGGGACTGAGATAATAAAAATGAATTAGAAGCATCTTTTCAATGGAAAAAAATACCAGTGCAATGGTGTAAGGCCCGAGGGGGGTGGTGGGGGTGGGGGGGCATTGCAGAGTCTGAAATCTGTCTCACACTAGATAACAGAAGATAATTGTATTTCTTTGAGGCTCTAGAGATCACATGGAGGGTTGTAAATGTATAAATGTATGTATTCAAGGTTAGGTTGGAATTCCCAGGCCAGTTAAGAAGAATGCTAATGTTTGCAAATGTTTTCACTTTGTAATCTTAAAATCAAAGAAGTGTTTATAGTAACATCCTGGAAGGAAAGTGTATTTAAGTGAGGTCAATTAGATACCTAATCAAGTCGGACTCTGCAGTTTTAAGAGCCGGCTTCCTTATGCCCCTAAGAATAAAGATTTTTAATTGTGAGGAGCATATTGTCTTCGCTGCTTGCTGTGTCCTTGGTAAAAATAATTTTGTTACAGCATGGAACAAAAATACATGGAAAACTGCTTTTCCCGGCTGCATTTTTCAAATAAGTTTTTATTTTTTTTTGCAAAATAAATAAGTTCTTTTTATTTTTTTTTGCAGACTGTTTCATTACTAAATTGTGTACACATTTTCTACAGAGCTCATTTGCATACATAGAAAAATAGTGCATGACAATCACAATAATGCATGCAAAATGCCAAAATTTAATATAGAGGCTTCAGAGTCTATCCTAGCTTTGTCACTGTCTTCTTTGTACTGAAGAGCTGAAATTGATTTCCCAGTGTACCTAAAGGCATTTACAACAGGTGTTATATATTATAAATTAGTATTTCCACCTTTTTAGGTCCTGTGACTATAGTAAACAAATAATTATTGTCAAGGAAATGAGTCATACCATCTCTTTTTTCAGAGCTTGCAGAGGTTTAGACTGTCAATCATAATATATTTTTTTCCTTTTCTTTACCCTGCATAAACTGATTAATTTTCTTTGGTGTTCAGCTTATTACTGTAAAATGTGTTTGCTGATACAAGTCTGAATCCCAAAGTGTCTGTCCTTTGATTTATCAATGAAAAATGTGGATTTGCCTAACACTCTCTTGTTTTCTACAGAAGATTTTGATAATACTTGACTTTATTTATTTGTTTTATTTATTTAAAACATTTGTCAATCACTTAACTTGTACAATCTTCCTAAGTGATATACAAAGTGGATCAAAAATATAATATAATTTAAAATAAAAAAATAGTTAAAATTTATTTTTATTTATTTATTTATTTAAGGTTTTTTTATACCGGCATTCATGAAGAGCTCACATCATGTCGGTTTACATAGAACAGGGGTGCAATGGATATAACAACGAACATAGATTAAACGTGATGAAGAGAAGCAGTTACAATTAACAAGGACAGTTTTTCTCAAGCCAGCTCCTGGAGTACCGCCCCCCCCCCCCCCCCCCCAGTCCCCTTTCATTTACAGGATAGCTAAAATGGATATGCACATAGATTTGTATCCAGTGGAGGCAGTTATGCAAATGATCTCATTCCTATTCATTATGGATATCCTGAAAACCGGACTCCAAGACCAGCTTGAAAAACAGTGATCCTCCACATTTTTATATGTTGTACACCGCCCTGGCCAGGTCTGACACCTGAGTGAGCGGTATATAAATGAAAGAAAGTGGACATCCCTTGAAGGATGTGGTACTCCAGAGGCAAGCATACTGAGACCCACGCCCGGCTGCGTAGGGTGAAAAAAGAAGTGGGGCAGCAAATATAAACATTTGTGATAGCACGAATATAATGCGAGAGGTGACTATTCATTCTAAGAGAGGTACTTTTAAAGATAAGCGGAGGACTTTAACTCCCTATTTTTAATTACATGAAAAGAAAAGTTAAAAATAATGTAAGAGTTACTGAGGGCTTTGATTATATTGTCACTGGAGGCATGAAACAACCATATACTATAATTCTGCAGGTATGAATACCCCTTTTGAGAATGTGGAACAGGCATGATGTATTAGATGTCAAGTGTTCCACTCTTATTATTTGTTCATTTTATTTATTTATTTATTTATTTATTTATTTAGCACTTTTCTATACCGACCTTCATGAAAAATTTCATATCAGATCGGTTTACATGTAACAAAGGGTATAACTTAAACAAGAACAATTCACTAGAAGCGGAAGTTACATATAACAAGGGTAGATAACTTGGAGGCTAGGCTAGTCAGAGGTATAGGACAGTGTAACTGAAGAGAACTAGAAAAGGCAATGGAACAAAAAAAAAACGGCGGCTTAATTATATTGTCTAAACATAGCGGGGCGTTAGCCGGTAAAGCAGAGTCCTGTCCGGTTGACAATTAATGGCTTAGAGAGTTAGGGGAAGGCCTGGAGGAAGAGCCAGGTCTTAAGTTTTTTGCGGAAAGTTTGAAGGCAAGGTTCTAGTCTGAGGTCAGTGGGCATATTGTTCCAGATAGTTGGACCTGCTGTAGAGAATGCTCGTTCTTTGGTGTATGATAGTCGCGTGGCTTTTGTTGGGGGAGCTTGCAGGGTACCTTTGTACGTTTCTCTTATAGGTCTTGAGGATGAATATAATTTGAGAGGAATCTGGAGGTCTAGTTGCTGCTGATTGTATATGGTTTTATGAATTGTGGTGAGGGCCTTGTGCATTATTCTATATTTTATTGGCAGCCAGTGAAGGTTCCGTAGTATGGGAGTGATGTGCGAACCTCTGTTGGTGTTGGTTAGGATTCTGGCTGCCGAATTCTGGAGCATCTGTAATGGTTTGATGGAGGAGAAAGGGAGTCCGAGAAGTAGAGCGTTGCAGTAATCTGTTTTGGAAAAGAGCGTGGTTTGGAGCACGGTCCTAAAGTCCTGGAAATGGAGGAGAGGTTTGAGCCTTTTCATAACTTGGAGTCTATAGAAACAATCCTTGGCGGTGTTGTTGATGGATTTCTTTAGATTCAGGTGGTTATCGAGGATGACTCCTAGGTCCCTTACTTGTGAGATCTGGGTGTTGGATGATGTCGGATGGGTTAGGGCTGAGTGGTCGGGGGAAATGAGAAGGAGTTCTGTCTTAGAACTCCTTCTCATTTTGTGGGTTCATTTTGTGGGTTCAGTGGCAATATCAGGGTTTGTTTTTTTAATTCTGTGTTCCCAAGTAATTTTCTCTATATATTACACTTTAAAAAAGAACATGAAATACATTTTTAAAGCCTACACTGTGAACGTAACAAAAATTGCATGGAAATCAAGTTACAGAAGAAGAGTAACAGTAGTCACAATACACTGTTCTAGAGACAGGTCTGTGAGGCTGGCTAAATTTTGTATTGTTTCATGGAGTCTACATAACCTATGAATTTTTTGCAGGAATGACCTCCCAATTCTTGGGTCAACATTTTTTTTACAAAATCTCCTTCAGTTTTGTGGTAGGATACACAGAAATGTAAAGACCTGGAAGTTATTTTTGCTTTCATCTGTGGAATCATTTGGAGCTTTAACTTTCACAGGTTTTCTCAATTTGGACCTAAGAGGGTTCAAAAAGGACCCAAAGAGCTCTACAATGTATTGATACAAGTTGTAGGACTATCAAAGAAAAGATGCAAATTAGATGGTGAAAAATGGACATAATCTTATTTTTCATATTTCACTTAAGGAAAAAGATTTGGTCTTTTCGCTGCATATTATATGCAGCCATATTTTCTCCATTAAGCTCGCTATCTGAAACTGTGCAAGCTCTACTAATATACCCTGAACAAGCACTATCAGGGTATATTAGTAGAGCAACATATTATCATTTGTCCCCTTCCTCTTTTTCTGCCAGCAGCAACCTTCACAGTATTGTCCTGCTAAATAGGGAACTTCCTTTTGCCCTCCCCTCACCTCCCCTCCCTAACCCCCCCACCCGGCCCTGTCTAAGCCCCCCCCCTTACCTTTGTCGGGGGATTTACGCCTCCCAGAGGGAGGCGTAAATCCCCGCGCGTCAGCGGGCCTCCTGCGCGCCGGGACGCGACCTGGGGGCGGGTACGGAGGGCGCGGCCACGCCCCCGGACCGCCCCGGGCCGTAGCCATGCCCCCGTACCCGCCCCCAAAACGCTGCCGACACGCCCCCGAAACGCCGCGACAACCAGGCCCGCCCCCCGACACGCCCCCCTCGGAGAACTCCGGGACTTACACGAGTCCGGGGCTCTGTGCGCGCCGGTAGGCCTATGTAAAATAGGCGCACCGGCGAGCAGGGCTCTTAAAATCCGCCCCTTAGACTCCTAGCTACCTTCCGGGGTATTTGCTCCTGAAGAAGCTCTGGGCACCCCGCTCCTTGGGGGCCTCTCACTTCCAACTAACCCTTTGGGGTCTTCTACTACTAACTGAGACAACTGCTCCTCAGGGGTATTTTCTTCTCTTACAGGATCAGCTGTGCTCCCTGGAACTCGCTCCTCGAGGGCCTATCCAGCTCAGTGATATCCTGTATCACGGACTGCTGGTCCCACCTTTACCAACCACCAGGAGGATTCCTGCACTACTCTTCATTGAGTACCTCTATGATCCAGCTCTCCATTTCCACCCACCAGGTTCGGGTTATCCCGCTCTGCAGAACACTACCAACCTTGTACATCTGGGTGAGGCTTTCCATCTGAGGCTGTCTGAAGTTTTGGCACCTTGCTGGACATCAATGCCATCTCTTCCTGCATTATTACCATTTATCTACAACAGTACAATAAAGCTTTCCATCTCCAGTGTCTGCTCTCTGAGTCTAGCCTATCATTGTGGTTCCCCACGGGGCTCCTTCCTATAGGCGGATTCATCTCCACAGCGACCAAGGGTCCACAATGCCACAAACACAACAGATTGCTAACTCCATGGACTCGGCTCAGCTCACGGCCTTGCAGGCCATTCCTGGCCTAGCCCAGTGGTTCACTGAACAACAGAAGTCTCTGGAAAGCCTAGCTACTGCCTTCAATCAGTTGCATGCTGAACTGAATACTTCAGCAACTCCAATGAAAGAATCACTGTCTCCAGTGATGACCATCAAGACCACTGTTCCTTTATCCACACCTATCCGCTTCACAGCAAAGCTAAGATGTGTAGAGGGTTTGTTAATCAATGCAGTATGCATTTTTCTTTACAGTCCACCCTCTTTCCCACAGAAGCATCCAAGACCACTTACATCCTATATTTTCTAGAAGGACGAGCCTTGGCTTGGCCCTCACCATTATGGGAACATGAAGATTTTATCCTGAATGACCTACCAGGATTTCTAAAACTTTTCAAGTCTGTTTTTGATGACCTGGCTTGCCAGACCATCTCTGGATCTGCCTTGCTTAATCTCCAGCAAGGTAATAAGCCGCTCACAGACTATGTGATCGAATTCAAGACTTTAGTATCTGAACTACATTGGGACACTAGGTGTCTACGTGCTATCTTCATAGAGGGCCTCAGCTCTTGCTTAAAGGACGAATTGGTGGCTCATGATTTTCCTGATACCACTGAGTCTCTGATGGAACTGTCTGGGAGGATTGACCGCCGTATTCGACACTGAACTCAGGAGGCTAAGAGTCTACAAAAAAATCACTGCGGGGGTTAACTGTCCTAAACCTGTGCCTATTGCTTCAAGCTTACTATCAGCTCCTTTAGAAGAGGAAGAGCCTATGCAACTAGGCTGAAGTCATTTAACTTCCAAAGAGAGACATTTTCGCAAATGCATGTGGTTATGCATGTACTGTGGCCAATCAGGCCATGCTGTCCAAACCTGTCCCATCTGTCCAGGATACTGACAGGCCTAGGATTTGCAGGAGGACTTCTCCTAGGCCTCACCTCGCCTACTCCTCCATTATCACTACCAGTCTCTCTGCTCTGCGGAGGTCTTGAATTTCAGACTCTCGCTCTCATTGACTCTGGAGCCGGAAGTAATTTTATCTTGAAACATCTACGGATCCCTACCACACCTATAGCAAAGCCCTTGCTATTATCCTTTATCCATGGAGAACCACATACTGGAGAAGTTTCCTTAAGTACCCAAGCCATTGGCCTGCGCACTGGAGCTCTACACTCTGAATCTATTTATTTATTTATTTATTTTATTTAAAAACTCTTCTATACCGTTGTTAAGTTAAATCACCATCACAACGGTTTACAAAAAGGCACAAAAGGAAAAAGCAGCAGATATACTTCCAAAGCACAGGGTTTTTGACTGTGCCATAAACCTGAAGAGTTTACCCTCTCTCTATAGCTGAGACTAAGGCCATGTCTGCCTATATATAAGAAAACCTTCAGAAGGGATTCATCAGATCTTCCAAATCTCCTGCTGGTGCAGGCTTCTTCTTTGTAGGAAAGAAAGATGGTACTTTACTCCACTGCATCGACTTCAGGGGTCTGAATGATATTACCATCAAGGACCGGTATCCCCATGCCTTTAATTTTCTGAACTGTTTCCACAGGCTCCAAGGAGCTAAGATATTCTCCAAACTAGACTTGAAAGGAGCTTACAACTTGGTGCATATTCGTGAAGGAGGCAAATGGAAGACTGCTTTTAACACCCACGATGGCCACTTCAAATATCTCGTCATGCCCTTCGGTTTGAGTAAAGTACCTGCAGTATTTCAAAATATGATGAATGACATGTTACGGGACTTACTATATCAATGCGTAGTAATATATCTTGATGATATACTGATCTTTTCTCAAGATCTGCAAACTCATCAAGAGGATGTCAAGAAAGTCTTAAGTCGTCTGCGTGAGTACCACCATTACGCAAATCTTGAAAAGTGCGAATTTCACAAGGAGTCTGTACCTTTCCTGGGCTACATTGTTTCTAAGAACGGGTTTCAGATGGACCCCAAGAAATTAGAAAGGATTGGTCCCAACCTACAGGCTTGAAGGCACTGCGATGCTTCTTGGGCTTCACCAATTACTATTGTTCCATTATAAAAAAAACTACTCTTCATTGACAGTCCCTCTAACTGCTATGACCAAAAAGGGAGCCAATCCCGCAAGTTGGTCTCCAGAAGCCATAGCAGTCTTTCTGACGCTCAAAGAGGCTTTTCAAAGGAAGCTGTGCCTCCGTCATCCTGACCCACATTGCCCATTCATCGTTGAGGTCGACGCATCAGATGTTGGCGTGGGAGCAGTTTTAAGCCAGTACAGCGAATCTAATGTGCTCCATCCTTGCTCCTTCTTTTCAAGGTGGTTCTCATCTGCCGAAAGAAATTATGGAATCGGAGACAAAGAGTTACTCGCAATCAAGCTGGCCTTTGAGGAGTGGTGTCCTTGGCTAGAAAGCGCACAACACCAAATAGTTGTGTACAAAGATCACAAGAATCTGGAGTACCTCAGATATGCTCAATGACTCAATCACCGTCAAGCCAGATGGTCTCTGTTCTTTAACAGATTTGACTTCCTTTTAAAGTATCGTCCAGGAGAGAAGAACACTTGGGCTGATGCCTTGTCATGATCCTTCTCCCCTCAGGATGTGCCAGACGAACCCCGTCACATCATTGACCCCGGGAGAGTGGTTACTGCAGCTACTCATGGGGTGCCCGCTGGGAAGATGTTGCCCTCTGGGAAGACGTCTGGTTGGGCATCCGGGACAGAGTCGTACTTTGGCTATGCTACAGCGGTACTATTGATGGCCAACCATGAAAAATGACTTACAAGCTTATGTGGGTTCCTGTGCTGTTTGTGCCAAGCTAAAACCGCTAGCCAGACATACTTCGGGTATGTTACAACCTCTACCAGTGCCAGATGAACCCTGGACACATATAGCAACCGACTTTGTGGTTGACCTGCCACCATCCAATGGACACAACACCATTTGGGTCACAGTGGACCGCTTCTCCAAAATGGCACATTTTGTAGCATTACCAGGATTACCCTTAGGGGTGTGCATTCGTTTTCAATGTATTGGCAATTCGCAACGTATATGTCCCTATTCATTGTATTTGTGGGGTCACGAAACGTATGGCGAACCCCCACAAACACCACGTATCTAACGAATAAACCCCCCACCCTCCTGACCCCCCCCCCCCAAGACACTAAAAGTCCCTGGTGGTCCAACAGGGTCCCGGCGCGATCTCCTGCACTTGGGCTGTCGGCTGTCGGTATTCAAAATGGTGCCGATAGCCTTTGACCTTACAATGTCTCAGGGGCTACCAGTGCCATTGGTCGGCCCCTGTCACATGGTAGGAGCAATGGATGGCCGGCGCCACTTTTTGATGAATCTAGGGGTAATATCCTTAGCATATAGCCTTGCCAGAAGAGATATTTAAAGGTGATGATCCAGAGGAAATGAAACAAATCTGTTGCCCGCACACAGGCCTACCCACCTCTCCAACTCCTCCACAGGTCCCAGGTCGGCCTCCCCAGCAGCAGCCGCTAGCTCCTCCTGGCCTCAGTGCCCCGTGAAGGAGGTCGTCGGGCCTTCCTCAGAGCGCCAGGCCTCACAGCGGGGCTCAGCATCCTCCATGGCATTGGAAGGAGCACTGGATGGCCGGCGGCCATCTTTAAAAATGGTGCAGGCCATCCAGTGCTCCTACCATGTGACAGGGGCCGGCCAATGGCACGGATACCCTGTCACATGGTAAGGGCAAAGGGCCATCGGCGCCATTTTGATTAGTGGCAGCCGACGGTCCAGGAGCGGGAAATCACTCCCGGGACCCCCACTGGACCACCAGGTACCTGTAAAAAGTTTTGGGGGGGGGTCGGGAGGGTGGGGGAAGCTAAGGGATTAGTTTTAGAGGGTTGGGGGTGGGTTTAGGGGTTATTATTGTGTGCCGTTTTTCCCGCCCTCCCCCAAAACGATAAGGGAACCCCCACGAAATATATCGTGGGGTTTTCCTATCATTTTGGGGAGCCCCCGATTTCTGATGATTTTGAAAATATCGACGATATTTTCAATCGTCTGAAGCTCGATTCACATCCCTAGTGCAAACATCAAACCTTTTCCATTGGAAATAAATCAGTAGAACTAGGGTTCATGAAATGACACTCCAAGAAGGATGCCTCAGAACCAACATCAGAAAATATTTCTTCAAGGAGAGGGTAGTGGATGCTGGAATGCCCTTCCAGAGGAGGTGGTGAACAAAACAGTGAAAGAATTAAAAAGGGCATGGGATAAATACTGTGGAACCCTAAAGGCTAAACGATGGAAATGAAGAAAAGATGCATTGAGTAACATGATGGTGCAGCAGTTAGTGCCCTTAACCAATAAGCTTTGATACTGTTAATGGAACTCCATCATTGCTCTCTGCTTCAATGGCAGGGGGGAAAGAGGAATTGGATTAATTCAGCAAATGAGGGCCCTGACGTTTACGGTCTGGGGAAACAAGTATGATGGTAATGTGCTGATGCAGCAGTTACTACCCTTAACCAATAAGACTGTTACTTTGATGCAATCAAACTTTAATCTCTGCTTCAACAGTAAGGCATAACAGGGAATTGGATTTAGCAGCAATCAACGAGAGCTAATGTGGGAAACTGATAAGCAAGGGGGGGGGGGGGGGGTAACGGGGAACTGGATTCAAAAAGCAACCAATGAGGGCCCTGTCTTTTTTGGTCTGGGAAACATATAAACTTGGGATCATCTACATGGCTCAGCACAAACTACCATTAGCTTGTTGGGCAGACTAAATGGACCATTTGGTCCTTTTCTGCCATCATTTCTATGTTTCTATGAATCATCACCACTGAGTACAGTTTCCAGCACAGATAACTCCCAAAATCCTCTTCAGTAAACACTGAAGCAAATAATGGTAAATCGCTTTATCTTCTCTAAGTGCTCTTTTAACCTTTTGATCATCTAATGGTCCAACCGACTCCCTCACCGACTCCAAACAGGCTTCCAGCTTTGGATAAAACGGTTTTTATTTTGAGTTTTTATCTCTAAAGCCAGCTTCTTTTCAAATTCTGTTCTAGCCCTCCTTATCAATGTTTTGCATCTAATTTGCCAATGCTTATGTGTTTTCCTATTTTGCTCAAATGGATCTTTTTTCCAATTTTTAAAAGACTTTCTTTTCATTAAAATAGCCTCTTTCATTTCACCTTGGCTTTTAACCATGCCATCAGTCATTTGGCCTTCCACTTTTTGCATTGTGTGGAATACATCTGGACTGGGCTTCTAAGATGATATTTTTAAACAATGACCACACCTGATATAAACTTTTAACCTTTGTTGCTGTACCTTTCAGTTTTTTTTCTATTTCCCTCATTTTATCAGTCTCCCTTTTGAAAGTTGAATGCTAGAACTGTAGATTTACTTAATGTCCTCACAATTATTAAGCCAAATTTGATCGCACTATGATCACTATTGCCAAGGCACCCCACTACCATTACCTCTCACACCAAATCCTGTATTCCATTAAGAATTAGGTCTAAAATTGCTTCCCCTCTCATTGGCTTCCAGACCAACTGGTCCATGATACAAGCATTTATTTCATATACAAACTTTACCTTCCTAGCATGTCCTGATGTTATATTTACCCAGTCAATATTGAAGTAATTGAAATCTCCCTTTATTACTGTGCTGCCAAATTTATTAACTTCCTTAATCTCTGTTAGCATTCCATCATCTGCCTGTGCATTATGGCCAGGTAGACAGTAGTATACCCCCACTGCTACACTTTTCCCAATCACACATGGAATTTCCACCCATAAGAATTCCACAGTGCATTCAGTTCCCTGCAGGATCTTTATCCAGTTGGACTCTATGCCATCCCTAACATAAAATGCCCCTCAACCACAAGCTGATTCACCCTACCATTGTAATATATTTTTTATCTTGGTATATAGCTCTATTTCATTGGTTATCCTCCTTCCACCATGTCTCTGAGATGCATATTTTATCCAACTCTTCAGTCAGTGCTATACATTCTAACTCTCCCATCTTACTTTTTAAACCTCTGGCATTAGCATAGAGACATTTCAAAGTATGATTTTTGTTGCTATTAACAATCTGCTTGTCACTTGACATGGGTATTTTGGATTCTTGTAACAGCTGATTCTTTATTAATAGGCACATGTGCTACTATTGATTTTATTGGATCTTTTCTATTGGGATGCCCTAACTTCTCAGTTATTTTAGTATCTTTGAATATACCTCCCTACAAACCATGCACAGAGGAGTGACTGTCAGCTTTCTCCCATGTTCTAGCTGCTCTGTCTCCTCTTTGAAAGTTAGCGCTGAAGATGGATCGGCCTATCAGAGCTTCAGGCATACCCCAGTGGGCCGGTCAGGGCAGTCATGTGACACTGGTATTGCTGGCAGCAGCCCCATATCCGCAGAGCCACTGCGATTAACACCCAGTCCCATAGCAGATGTTCTGGCAGAGTGGGAGCCTCCACTAAGTCTCTCTACTCATTTTTAGTTTTTTGTTTTTGTTGTTGTTGTTGTTTTCTTTGCCTTTCCCATGGCTGCAGCCACAGTTCCAGAGGCCTATGCTTCTTTTATTTCTCTTGCCTTTGCAGCTTCAACCACGGCTCTATGAGCCTTCATTTTAAATCTTTTTTTGGTCCTTTCCTCCCAGTGTCGCTTATCGCTGTGGGACTGCTCCCCCCCACCTGACTACTGCAGTGGTGGAAATGCTCCCGCAGTATTCCCTCACCTGACATCGTCTCTCTTTGCCACGGGCAGCAGCCAGAAGAATTCCCGCTGCTGCTTCACCATGGCTGAACACCTCTCACCGATGTCTGCCAATGGCCCCCTTATATTGAGGCTGTGGCAAAAAATAACCCCACCTCCATCGGCCTGCCCTATCTCTTCCCAAACCATATTCAGAGACAGCAGAGAAGAAGAGAGAGAGAGAGGGAGTGTGCATGGGAGCATGTGAGTCTATGTACGTGTCAATGGGAGCAAGGGAGAGTGTGTAGGTATCAGTGGGTACCTGGGAGCATGTGTGTGTAGGTGTCAGTGGGAAAAAGGGAGTGAGTGTAAGTGTCACTAGAAGCGTGTGTGTGAATGTGTCAGCATGTGCAAGGGAGTGTGTGTGTGTGTGAGTCAGCATGTGTGTGAAGGAAGAGAAAGTTTGTGCACTCCCTCACCCCCACTAATCCAGAACAATCTCAGGGAGACTGGAAAGTATAGAAAGTGGGGAATTTTTAAAAATCTTATTGCTTTTATTCTGATGTGTCTGCTGTTTTAAAATATTTTATTGGTTTCTGGGAAATTTTTAAAAGCTTTATATGAGTATAATTATTGGATGTTCAGCTGTTTTGTAATATTTATCCTTTTTATTTGCATGGCTTTACTTTTGCTGACTTATAATTCTTGATTTAATCGTTTGATATTTTAAGAGGAATGGTAATGTTGCTCTTTTTTCCATTGTTGTACTGCACACAGGATCTAGCTTGCTGTGGTTTCTAATTCATTTTTTTGTCTGCGCATTTCTATTTATACTTTATGGTCTCTTTATTCCATATTTAGTGAGGGTTGGTCTGTGTTCTGCATGTGTGACAGAGGTGAGGTATGCTGCTAGCATGTATGTTCTGTGTAGAGATCTACAGCAGCTCAGCTTGCTCTGGTTTCCATTTTTTTTTTTTTAGAGCCTGGTGTAATATTTGTTACATTGTCTTTTCATAGGTAGAGTTGTCACTGTTTGAGAGCTGGCTGTTATTGCTATTTTGGTATTGGAGTTTTACTATATTTTAACTGTAATTCTGATTACCCAAGGCTTTCTGAAAGCCAAATCTACACCCAACATGTGTTACAGTAGGCTTAATGCAATATGGGATCCAAGTATCTCTTTATTTTTTATTTTGCATGATTTTCTGGTTGGCACACGGCACTGCATGTAAATATAATGAACATGCTGTTAATGGTACTTTTACCTCATTAGACTGTACTTTGAATGGCTTGTTTAATGTAAAAACTATTTTAAATGTGTGTGAGATGAGACGGGCTGGGGTGGGTTACATGGCTGTAAGCTTTACCTATGATGTCTAATACCCTTGCTTCAGTCCTGGCTTCTCTGGATCCATGTGGGAAACTAGGATTTTGGAGCTGTGCTCCTTTGGGTCATGTGGCACTCTCCAGTCTCAGCTAGGGCTTCATTTTTCTTTTTAAGCCCTGGAGGAACTATAGATTAGTCTGGTCTTCCCTCTCCTACCCTACCCTCCTTTAGAGTAGATAAGCAGTGCAAAGCCTAGGGAACCATAAGAGCAGCAAACTCTGTAGCATCCAGCCAATGGGAATACACTCAAATGGGGGAGGGTTATGGAGAAGAGGAGGCAGGCTACAGTCAGAAAAAAGGATGGGGTGAGCCAAGAGGAAGTGCCTGTGCAGTGTTGGGGAGGCTTCTGTAGGCCGGAATTTCCTCCTGAAAGGGTCAGCTGGCTGCAAGGCCAGTGCAAGGGGATCAGGTGCCCTAGGCGAGCATTCTGCCTTGCACCCCCCCTCCAGTTGTGCCTCACCCTCCCCACCCCAGTTATGCCCCTCCACCCCCAGGTCGCGCAGCACCCACCTGGTCTCGGTCCCGACTCCTACCTCATACCTAGAGTGTGTGCTTCTCTAGGCCATTAGCAGGTTGGGCGTTGCTTGTGGCCCATGGAAACTCTACTCCCCTTTGCTGCTGCTCACGGCCCCACATGGCTGCTTTAGTCTTCGACGCCCCCCCTAATGGTCGGCACTCTAGGCACCCGCCTACTTCACCTAGTAGGATGCGCTGGCCCTGGCTGGCCGTGGAAACAGTGAGTTTCCTGAAGTGGGGGTGCCAAAAAGAGATGGGAATGGGAGAGGGCTGCTGCAGGCTAGGGAAGGACTGGAAGCAAGCAGAAACGTTTTTAGATAATGATGTGTTAGTACAGGAATGGGGGCACTCACTGTGTGAGCATATGAGCAGCAGCACAATGTGTGTGTGTCAGAGAGAAAGAGAGTGTGTGGGGGGTGTCTCTCTCTGTGACACACAAAGACACCCATAATAAACACGTTCTCTATGACACACTCATACACTAAGAGTGAGAGTGTGTGTGTATGTGAGGGTCTTTTTGTCAGGCAGTGAGTGACACACACACACACACACCCCCTCTCTAGGACATAAAGTGGGTATCTGAAAGAGTGTGTGTGGGTGTTTGTGCCTAAGAAACTATGGGCCTCATTTTCTAAAGTATCACAGGCCTGCGATACTTTAGAAGATGAGGGGCGGGGGGCCGAAACGGGGGGGCGGGCCTGCGCTAGCCGGCAGCGATCGCACTGTCGCGGTGCGATCGCTGCCGGTTTCGCACCCAATAGCGCCACCATAGGAGGTGTAGCTATTGGGAGCGAAATAGGCAGCGAAAAGGCACTTACCTTTTCACTGTGCGCACCGTCGTCACGGAGTCGGCCCCGGTGACGCCCCGACTCCTCCTCTTCCGGGGCCGACTAAGCCCCCATTTTGGTATCGCACGCGAAAAGGGACATTTAATAAAGAGACTTTAATACCAGACCAGGAATCCAAGATATTATTATGAGAGATGTAACCAGACTTGAGGGCAGATGACAACCGATTGCATGGGTGAAAGAGGGCACACAGCTCTGGTTGTTCACCCCTGGTTTAGGGTGTTTTCTACTACTTAGTTATTTAGGAAAAATGTGAAATTTAAGCTGGATATTTATTGGCTTAATTTTGCCAGGCTCCAGGTCACATGATGTACCTATGAAGGATCAATTTCACATGCTTTTGGGAACTGTTGAAACATATGCTGCAAGGAAAATGCACAAGGGAATCAGACAGATACCATGTGGACCAGTTTAGAATACAATCTACCAGGCTGATATTTTCTTGCAATCTGCCCTTGGTTAGCACCAGCAACCTGGTTCCAAGCTGATTATGGTTGATTAAGAACATAAGAAATTGCCATGCTGGGTCAGACCAAGGGTCCATCAAGCCCAGCATCCTGTTTCCAACAGAGGCCAAACCAAGCCACAAGAACCTGGCAATTACCCAAATGGTGAGTTCAAATGATAGCAAAATAAACATTAATTACACTGTCATTTCATGATTAAAATTACTAAACTGAGTAATATAAAACTAAATTGTTGTATAGTTTATACAATATCCAGCATGGTCAACAATAACAAATTAACATCTGACAAATGAGAATGAAACTTAAAAGAGGTGGCATATATCAAATACCCTGATAAATAATGATCAGAGAGCTATTATTGAATTAAAATCACTGACACGATTATTCATATTTGCCAATCCTTACTTACTGTATCTACTAAAGAAAATCTGATCTCTAGTGATCAAAAATATAATAAAAATATACATTTTAGTTGGAACACCAAGCAAATCTAAGATCCATTCAGATAAAAACAAAACAAAACAAAAACCCTGCTATTTAATTTACAAAGAAAGATAACCTTTATGCCTTTGAACAAATATTGAATCTTAAATGGCTAAAACGTTACAATGGCTCAATTCAATAAAATTCTTCAACTACATAAATACCTAAAAATCTGAAGATATTAGAACCTTAGAGTTTTTTTGTTATAGAGCCAAATAAACATGGAAGATAACTTTCAAACAACTCTGCATACTACATGTCTGCGCAGGGATCTATGATAGTATTTTATAACCCATGCAAATCAGATATGCATGTATTATAAAATATGTATAGGTCTACCCCAAACATACGAGCACATATGTATGCTTACGCATGAATATATGCAATGCATTGAAAGTAAGCATTTCAATGCATTGAACCTGCATACTTAGCCTACCAATTAAAAAAAATATACATGTGTATATTTTATGCCCAATAAAGAGGAGCACTTGTTTGCATTAAACATGATTTAGGGAAGGAAGCCTGTATATTTTAATACATGCATACGTAATTGAAATGACCAGTTTTCTGATTCCTCCGATTCCCATTCCTTCACCAGGTCATTGTGACCTTCCTGGTTCCTCAGCCTGAACTCTCCCCAGTACAAGACTTCCCACCGTGCCAATGCTACACAATAAACAAGTTGGATATCAATTACACAAGATAATTAGAAGGTGTAAAATTATGCAAGTAACTTGTCAAATGTACACAAGCGAGTCTCTTATAAAATATCAACTCATACACGTAATTGTTGACCCCACAGCGAAAGCCCGAAGACCACCCCTCTTAGTTGTACATATATGTGCACACAAAACCTAAATATCTGCGTACTTTCAATGTTTATAAAATAGCAATTATGGGGCAGATTTTCAAAGAGTTACGCGCATAACCCCGAGAATCTGCTCCTGCACGCGCCAAACCTATTTTGCATAGGCCCGGTGACACGAGCAAGCCCTGGGACGTGCGTATGTCCCGGGGCTTGAAAAAGGGGGCGATGAGTGGGCGGGGTGGAGCGGTCTGGGGGCGGGGCCAGAGCCTCCAGGCACAGCGGCCATTTGCCGCTGTGCCCGGGATTGTGGGCCGGTCGTCGGCCGACGCACATAAACTATGCCTGCCCGGAGGCAGGCGCAACTTAGCAGATAAAGGTAAAGAAGGGGTTTTAGGTAGGGCTGGGGGGCAGGTTAGGGAGGGGAAGGTGGGGGGAACGGAAGGAAAGTTCCCTCCAAGGCTGCTCCGATTTCGGCTCGCCGACCCCGGATTTTTTTACATGCGTGCGTAAATCTCAAAATCTGGCCCTATATGAATACAAGCTAATTACATGTGTATATGCTAATTTTACATACATAAGAGCTTTGAAAATTCATCCCATACTGTATATTCTGGCTGGCTGATGTGGGAGGGGGGGAGTGGATTTTTTTTATTCTGTCTTGTGGAGTTTATTTCCTGTTCATTATATACCTAAATTTCACAGAATACTGAGCAATATGAAATACAACAATAATTTTCTAATATGCATTAGCACATTTTGTCATTTTCATAATCAGATCATTCTTGCTATACAGAGCATATAATATATTTATGTTATCAAGAAACCAATATTCAACATCTCCCAAATATGGCAGCGATTTTAAATATAAAGCTTTTTGAAACAAATTGAAATTTAGTGTTTGAAAGACTGCAGTGGTGCCTGTTGTTCCTTCAATTTACAGTTAATTACTACAAGCTTCAGTATGGGATGAAGCATAAATAATAAGATTACATATAATGAAGAAGGACATCCAGTAATCCATACTGTATCAAAGAGGAATGAATAAAAGCCCATAAAATACCTTCACTGTTTGATCAAATCAAAGCTAATATTTTATATGTGGAAAGCCAACAAAAAATTCTAGCAACAAAGGAACATTGCATAACAAATTTCAAAATATTATGAATCATATATTAAGAGTGTAGAGAGATTAATAACAACCCCCTTTTCAAACTAGCTGTTAATATATACATTATATATACACCTTACATTGACTTATTCTTAAATGACTCAAGAAAATATATTCTGTTTTCTTATTCTTCCATCTTGGAACTCACCATTGGATGATATATAAAACATGCTTTATTTGATACAAAGATTAATTTCACTATTAAATCTTTAGAAGAGAGTAAAGACAGAGGGGATATGCGAACAGTCTTTCAAAAATCTGAACAGTATTAGTAATGCACAAAAGTCAAACCTTTCACAATGGACAGGAAATTCTGGAATAAACGGATATGATATGATGTTTCAAAGGAGTAGGCTCAGGACCAACATCAGAAAATATTTTTCAGAGAAAGGGTTGATGGAGAAAAAAATATATATACTGAAATTCATGACAGCATGAATAATAATAGTAAAGATGTCCTGGGATAACACATGCATAGAGAGGCAGTTGCAAACCTATGGGCCGATACAGTAAAATCGCAGGAGAGTGGTGAGCACCCGCTCTCCCAGCGCATGCACAGGACACTCTCCTGTGTGCGCGATACAGTAAATAAATGTATTTAAATTAGGCCCAGCGGTAAAAAGAGGTGCTAGGGACACTAGCGCATCCCTAGTGTCTCTTTTCGGACAGGAGCGGCGGCTGTCAGCGGGTTTGACAGCCGACGCTCAATTTTGCAGGCATCAGTTCTCGAGCCCGCTGACAGCCACGGGTTCGGAAACCGGACACCGGCAAAATTGAGCGTCCGGTTTTCAACCCGTGAGCCGCGGGCCTATTTCAAATTTTTTTTTTTTTTACTTTTTTAAACTTTTGGGACCTCCGACTTAATATTACCATGATATTAAGTCGGAGGGTGCACAGAAAAGGGGTAAAGCTAGCGCATCGAAAACGCGCGTCCAACCCCCCGAACCTTTTAGCGCCCGCAACATGCAAATGCATGTTGATGGCCCTATTAGTTATTCCCACGCGGTCCGGAACCCCCGCTGAACAACCTCCTGCAGTCGATCTCCTGCCGGCGCCATTTTCCGTACGGAAAACGATTCGCGGCAAGAAATCGCTTCCTGAACCCCGCTGGACTCCCAGAAACTTTTGGCCAGCTTGGGGGGGCCTCCTGACCCCCACAAGACTTGCCAAAAGTCCAGCGGGGGTCCGGAACGACCTCCTGCGTCGAATCGTTTTTGTCTATGGCCGCCGCCATTTTGCGGCGGCCATTTTGCAAAATGGCGCCGGCTGAAGACAAAAGGATTCAATTGAGGGGGCCGTTCTGGACCGCCGCCGTTCTGGACCACCGCTGGATCCCCAGGTAATTTAAAGCATTTGGGGGGGGGGGGTTCGGGAGGGGGGGGGATTTAATTTAAAGGGTCGGGGGGGGGTTTTAGGGGGTTTTAGTGTGCCGGTTTTCCTGCCCTCCCCCTTCCCCCGATTTACGATTTTTTAACGATAAATCGGGGGAATTGGTATTGTATCGTGGCCCTAACGATTTTTGACGATTTAAAATATATCAGACGATATTTTAAATCGTCAAAAAACGATTCACATCCCTATTATAAACTAATCGGTCAACTTCTTACCTGGGACTTCCACCATTTGCATTCTAATTTATGTTTACCAAGTTCAAACTGATTAATCACTGAAGTAAACCATGCAGATGGATAACTGACCATGTTAGCACATAGTTAAATCAGATTACTTTCTCTATAGCCCTTTTAATGTCCTAAAAAACAATATTCAAAGAAATCATCTAAAGAAAAAACCTCCAAGTCCACTGGGATATTTAAAGCATCTAAAACCTTTCCTATGTAATGAATTGTTGAGTTGGCTGCAATAGCTCACCTTTAATTTACATATTTTCCTAATTTTCCCATTATTAAAAAGAAGTCAGACCAGGGAACAGGAGTATAAAAATTCCATCACTTATATTTTCTGAGATTCACCATTCAGTGTAAAGATCAGGTCCGCTATGTGTTCATCTTGATGTGTAGGTTCTTTAACCAGCTGTTCAGAGCCTACAATATTTATATTGTCTGAAAAGTGATGTGCTTGGCTAGAAGCGTGACACAATATGAATATTTAAATCTCCTAAAAGCAACAGTCTATCAACCTAATAAATGAAGGTTGACTGACGTGCCGCAAATGCCCGCACGTGCTAGCCCGCGCATGTGCGGGCTAGCACGTCGGTCAGAGAGGAGCGTCAGCTCTTAAAAAACATGGCAGCGAGGCGAAGTATCGGCGGCGGCGGCGGCACATCGGTCAGAGAGGAGCAGCGCCAGGAGGAAATGGAGCCGTGTGAGGGCTGTGGTGAGGCACGCACACGAGAGAGAGAGAGAGAGACCCGCGGCTCTGATGGACGGCGAGAGAGCACATCGGTCTGCGGCGCTGGGAGGAAATGGAGCCGTGTGAGGACTGCGGTGAGGCGCGCACATGAGAGAGAGAGAGAGAGAGACCCGCGGCTCTGACGGACGGCGAGAGAGCACGTCGGTCTGCGGCGCCGGGAGGAAATGGAGCCGTGTGAGGGCTTCGGTGATGCGCGCGTGCACAAGAGAGAGAGAGAGAGAGAGACCCGCAGCTCTGATGGACGTGCATGCAAGGGGAGTGCAAAGGGACAGAGGGTGGAGGGGGAAGAGGATAGTAAGAAGAAAGGGGAGGGCCAGAGGAGGAGAAGTGGGAGAATAAGGAAGAGAAGGGTGCTGGACAGGTGAGGAGCAGTGAGGGAAAGTGGAGTGTAATGGAAGAATGAGGGGAGAGGGGGGCTGCAGGGGCAGACCAGCGGGTGATAGAATGGGAAGGGGCTGCAGGAGAGGACCTGTGGAAGGAAGAACACTGGGAGAATGAGAGATGAGGAGAAGGGAAGGTGGGAGGGGGTTGGGGAGATGGGGCAGCAGGACAGTAAGAGGGGAGGGGAGCTGGAGGAGGGAGCATTGGGTGCAAAGGGAGAGAGGATGGAGGGGGAAGAGGATAGTAAGAGGAAAGGGGAGGGCCAGAGGAGGAGGAGTGGGAGAATAAGGAAGAGTGAGGAGCAGTGAGGGAAAGGGGAGTGTAATGGAAGAATGAGGGGAGAGGGGGGCTGCAGGGGGCAGACCAGCGGGGTGATAGAATGGAAAGGGGCTGCAGGAGAGGACCTGTGGAAGAAAGGAGGAACATTGGGAGGTGAGGAGGAGCAGTGGGAAAGTGAGAGGGGGAGGGGGTTGGGGAGACGGAACAGCAGAAGAGGAGAGGGGAGCTGGAGGAGGAAGCATTGGGTGCAAGGGGAGGGCAAAGGGAGAGAGGGTGGAGGGGGAAGAGTACACATCCTGACACCTCCACACACAACACTTGGCTGGCATTTGGAGCAAACATCTCGCCCGTTTTAACGGGCTTAACGGCTTGTCATACATAAATGAGACCTCTTCAATAGGGATGGGCATTTGAGAGAAATGAAATAGGTAATGAGAGGAAATTTCCTATTTCATTTCAGATTATTTTCAAAATGGAACAAGTTAAATTCCAATGAAATTGTGTCGGAATCTCATTTTGTTTTGAAAACCTTTTTTTTTTAAAAAAACATCGCCAGTCATGCCTAGCCTAGGCGCGAGGCCAGGGCCTCAACTAGGGATTAGGCCACAACCTAAATCAGGGGTCTTGACCTATGCCTGAGTGTGACTCCAGCACCTTGGCCTAGGCCTAGGCCCAAAGCCTCAGCCTTGCCTAGACATTGGCCACAACCCAATAATGGGCTGTGGCATACAACCAAGGATGATGCTGGGGTCTCAGCTTAGGCCCTGGTTCAATGCCAGAGCCTAGGCAAGGACCCGAACAAATTCTGAGGACCAGGAAATTTCCTGACGACTCCCCACCCCATACCTGGGAACTTTTGAGTTGTGGTCACCCAGAGATTGCTTTTGATTAGCAGATGGTGGAGGATAAGGAATGGAATAATATGTATCAGCTTTCTTTCTTCTACTCCCGTCCTCCACAGCTTTCTCTCTTTCACCCCCCCCCCCCCACTCCCACAGTTTCTCTCCTTCTTCCGCCCACCACCATCACCTGTTCCCCCTCCAGAGATAATCCTAGCATATTTCCCCTTCCTCTCTCTCTGACCCAAGCACTCTCTTTGCTCTCACCCCCTATAAGTCATAGGTCCATGACTTATGCATCCTTACTCTACCCTTGGCTGAGTGAGTCTCAAGTCTTGAGATCACAGTTGCAAACTAAGAGGCTGATGCAATATGCCGAAAGCACTCTTAATGAGCAGTTAGACATGGATAAAATAGGCGCTAATCAATCCCATAATGCAATAAGGGGATTAGCGCCTATTTAACATGCATCTAACGTGGAGTGAATGAGACAGCGCTCATCACATGCAAATGCATTTGAATGAGCCTATTATTCATTCACTCCCAATGCAAAAAGATAAATGTGTGTCTCAGATGCACATTTATCGCTCAGATATTAACGCCTGCCTGGAGCAGGCGTTAATAGCTGAGCGCATTGAAAAGAAGTACAGAAAAGCAGAAAAAAACTGCTTTTCTATACTTTTTTAAAGTAAAAAAAAAATGAATAAAATAACTCGACAGACCGCCGAGTTATGAAGACCGAGGCCAAATTTACCAGCATCAGTTTTCATAACTCGGAAGTCTGCCAGTAATGAAAATGGCCGCCGATAAACTCAGGGGCCGTTTTTATTACTGGCAGGCAGGCAGCCGCGGCAGGTCACGCTAGGGAGGAGGCACTACCCCGTAATTCAAATATTGCATGGCGCCCCCCCCCCCCTTTGGGGCACCATGCGCGAATTAAGAGAGCGGGCGCTGACTGTTCAGCGCCCGCTTTCTACGCAATTTTATTGCATCGGTCCCTGAGTTTTGCAGCCCCTCTCCAGTTTCTCCCCTCATGCTGCTTACAGTGCCTGCTCCAGAGTCACCTCACTTCTGTTCTCTGCAGGCTTACTGAGGAATGAGAGTGACTGAACAGAGAGGCCCTGAGATTTCTAGTATTTCCCCTGAGACCTTGCAACTGATGCAAATTCCCTGAGTCTCATGGTGAAATCCTGAGAGATCCCAAGAATGCCTACTCCCATATTTACCAAATTTGATCCCTCATCCTGGCCCCATCCTGATGCCATGGCCTGGCCTGGAGACTGGGTCCTGATGTCAGAGCCTCGGCCCGGACCAAGACTGGACACCAGGACCCAACCCAGAGGCTGGGTCCTGATGCCTGGGCTCTGAGGCTGGGGACAGACCCAGGCCTCAGAGCTCCTCTTCAGCACCTTTTTTCTTCAGCTCTTCTTTGCCGATGCCATCCATTGGGGTCATTCAACTGGAGTTAATGAATTCTAGTGTATCCTCCTCAGCAGATGGCATAAGTTGGTGAAGAAGAACCGAAGAAAAGAAACATTAAAGAGGAGCTCCGAGGCCTTTGCTCTGGGCCTGGGCCTAACCTTGAACCAAGGCCCAGATGTCATGACCCAGACTCTAGGCTGGACCCCTGCAGTGGACTTGGGTCCAGGTTGAGGATCCGGCATAGGGACTCAGCCTCCAGACCTGAGTCCAGGCCCTGAGCATCAGACCTCTCCTCTGGGCCAGGCCCCAGCATCAGACCTGGGTCTGGCCTGAGGTCCCGGTGTTAGCTCCCAGCTTCCAGGCCAGGCCACATTGTCGGGCCCGGGCCCTGAACTTGGTGAAGGTCCAGGCATAAGGTCCATGCCTCCAAGCTTGAGCTTTGCATAGGGCCTAGGCAGAGGATGCGGCAACCTGCTGTGGCCTGGTCCTGTGCAAGGCCCCGACTTTGGCCTGGGCCTTGTGTAGGCCTAGGCCGTAATAGGTCACTGTGACATAAACCTTGGCTTCATGGAAGGCCCTGGCTTGGACCGGAACAGTTCAAACAAATTTTCACAAGGTCAAAATACAAATATTTTCAGAAACGAAGAGATGGAACCCTCCTGTACTTTCCATTTCCAAGTTTCATTTGACCTCCTTTCCTGTTCACAACTAGCGACTCATCCCCTAGAAACACAGTTTTTATTTGTCTTCTAGATGCCTCTAACTAAAATATTATTTCTCCAGCTTAGAGAAGGAGGAAGTCCAGCCTGCCTCCCCTTTACTTGAATAGCTCCCATTGTATCCCATTTGAGAAAAAAAAAACAACATTTTTTTTTCTTTCCTCCCACGGAATATCATGAGACCCAGACTACCCTGCACTATTTTCTTTTACTCTATCCAATTCCATTGGAATACAAGCTAAAAAAAAAAAAAAAGGTTCATGGAAAATAATTTTAAAAGACCCATTTGCAAATGTTCTGGCCTCATTTAAAGAGAGAGTATCATGATCTCTGCAGAACATCATGCAGCATGTCTGTTGAAAAGGAGCATTTACAGTCCCTATCTACGGAATAAGTATCTCAGTACTGGATCCACATATCTCTCTTCCCCGTGACACTCCCCAATCCCCTTTTCCTCATCCCATAGCTGGTCATCCAGGCCCTCCTTACCCTTAAGACTATGCCAACTTGCAATTTTTCTCACTCTCATTTTTTTTAAACTCCCTATCCTTCTCTTACCCTCCCAATCTCCTCCCCCCCCCACCCCCCACCCCCCCTTTTTATCCACTACCTTCCCCATTTTTTTTTAATTCCTTCCCACCTTGGTTTATAGAAGGAAAATGACAAAGCAAGGTATAATTTTAGCAGAAGTATGAGGACACAAGGTAAGCATTTGCTTGACAGCCACCCTCTGGCAGTCCCTTTTTCTGTGCTTAATATGCTTCCTGCTTGGAAGGGAAGGGCCTGCCAGAAAAGATGGGAGCCCACAGGGGCAGGGACTGCAGTCTCTTTCGCACTATCCCTTGCATTGGGAGGAAACGTCAGAACTAAATTAATACAGGTCGTGCATTCTATCCTCATCGGTACACTGACATTTTAAAAATCATGCTGCTGAAAACATTACACTGTAATCATTTTACCAGCGCAGTAAAGTGCCATAATACTGGAAAATCTTACCCTAAAAAATTCTTTTGTAGAGCCAGAGTCCAGCGTTCCGTATGCAATTTCTGTTTGCTTAGAAAGATCCTCTGCACTTTCAATGGGGGACACCATCCGCTCCACCGTCAGGAAGGCAGCTAAGTTGGCCGTGTAGGATGAGATTATAATCAGGGTAAAGAACCACCACACACCTCCAACAATTCGCCCAGACAGGGATCTAATAACAAGTATGAAATGGATTGGTAAAATGAAATGAATGTCCTGATTAGGAAGGCGTTATCAGCTTAAACACTAATGGCATTTAGATCAGGGCATTACTTCAGGCGTCCTTGCCGCTTCTCTGCGCTCCAGTTAAACAAGCGATTGCAGTAATGCACACACAGTAATACATTTTCCATGGAAAACGGTGCTGTACTTTGATGGTTGATGGGTCTCTATGGATTCAGTTCATTTTCGAGAAGTGATAATGAAATGAAACTTTTCCATTTACAGTGCCCTCCCCCCACCCCCCCCCCTCTCCCGTTAATGCGTTCAGAAAGCAGCACTCCATGCTATTAGACTTGGACTCTGATGCATGGCCCATGAAGCAAACAGGGAGACAGGGGGAAAGGGGGCATGGCATAGCACAAGAAAGGAAAAGGGAAATAAATCTAACATGAAATGCAAACAAAAGTTGCTACTAAGTAATTTTTCCTAAGACAACTGGACAAATAATGGTACTATATTCCATGACACAATGATTCATAATTACAGAGCTCCTGGAGCACTCGGAATAGAAACTGTGCAGCACTGAACAGAGCATCAAGCTGCGGGCGAGGGAATTTTGCCAAACATAAGATTTTCTGAAGGACAAGTGTTTAATAAAGCAGGACAAGGAGCAAGAAATGACAGAACAAACACTGCAAGCAAAGGGATGATAAAAATTCCTTAAGAATTAAACAATAATCTGAAGCTTTAGCTGCAACAAACTGCAAAGGGCCTCATGCATTCTTCCTGCACAGACAAACCTTAAGAAAAAAAAAAAAAAGATTAAGATATAGTGTGCAACAGATGGATTCTAAAGGTTATTAGAAAAAAAAAATGATGACAGTGTCATGGATTTGACTTCAGTCGAGAGTAGCTCAATAATTAAAGGTTTATATTGAGGCATGAAGTGCACTTGGGCCAAAGTGTCAAAGATGTATGCAGGGGAAAGGCATTGCAGTCTAGCCTGCACCAGTGTAAAATAGTCCAGTACACACAGAAAACTATTTCCCAAGATGGGACTGCATGGGAGATGTGCTGACTAAGGTCGTTTCCCCAGCCCGCAACTCCCCACCTCTACAACCTGCAGTGCAATTCGATTTATCAAAGGATTGTTACTCGTATTCACCAGCAGAATGCTTTGATCCTTGCTCCTGATGTGAAACATAAAAAAGGTCCCAAAAGAACTTATCAGTGGCGCTAAGGTTGTTGGTTAAATAAAAAAATAAATATATACCAAGTTTAGTATCCATGGAGGGAGGTTCTACTATCTTAGGACATGAAGAAGGCTGGATACCACTTTGCTTGGTCTTTGGACTTGAAGGTGGTACATTAAAAGGATGTAAATAAATAAATAAATAAATACATAAATATAAGAGCAATCATGCAACAGCTTATGTTTGAAGATTGGTTATGAGATGATGAGCTGCTGGGTGGGGGAGTGCTACCTTGCAATTAGATTGATATATATACTGATGTAGGTGCACCTAGCCCCCATGGAACCCACTACCACTGACCTGTAATTAATTACTAGGGACATACTAAAGAATGTGTCCGAAACATAGCTATCTGAGCATGAGCTGATCAATGGCCCAAGAAAGGATAGATCAAACGCTAATTACCCACCACTCGGCCTGCCAATCAGCTCAGTGATATGCTGAAGCATAGTTCTGTGTAGCCAAATAAGACTTCTCACAATAATGGCAAAAAAAGAAATAAAAGACTGACTTTTCTGAAAACAAGGTTCCTGAATCAAAAGTCCTCAACATGGAAACCAATTATTATTATTTTTTTCTACTACAAACCTAAAGCAAGAACAGGTGGAAAAGTGCAAAACTGGTCTCACCAAACTGAGGGCAGTGAAATATGTTAAGGACTATGTCAGTGAGCAAATGAAAAAAATAAAGCAATTTGTTCTTGAGAGGGGGGCAAATTCTTGTTTAGATAAATGTTTGCTATTTACCATACCATCTTACCATTTAAAGACACTGGGAACTAATCAATATATAGAGAGAGAGTATGGGAGAAAAACCTCAATGAATCTGATCCTAAGTCTAAGTTAAGTGTTGGGCTTACTTTACTAAAGTTTCTGTCCTATTCTGTGTGTATGGTAAAGACTTTGATGAATCAAGCCCTTAATAAGAGTTCAGACCCAAACAATTCAAGTTGCTGATAAAGCAACCAAGTGTGTATGTATTGCTTAACCGGGTCCCAGGTTTGCAACGTGCATAGTTTTATTTATAGTGTGCTTTTTATAAACTAGCGCCAACCCTGAGTCTTTAAGAATATAACTCTGCATTGTTCTGAGCAAAGTGTCATTTTCTTCCTTACAAGATTCCTTAACTTCTAAAAACATATTGAGGAAAAAGTTACTTAATTTCTTGATTGCAAATGACAGGGAGGTGACGTACCAGGCAGTTCAGACCTGTGCTTACTTAAGGGTTATCTCTATTTTCTGGTTTTATTTGTTCTACACGCACTGTTTAATGGGATTTCTTTCCCCCGTGGACATCGAATGGTAAAAGTACTCTTAGGATCCAGTTCAGTTAGGATTGCTTTAGCTCGTACCGGTGAAAATATCTTAGGGTCTGCCCCACATAGAGAACTTGATCCTCACATGAGGCATTTCATACAAGCAGAGAGTCCAAATTAAGCAATCAGATTATCACCTTTAGGGCTTTATGGGGGCCCCCCTAGCGTACATGCACGGGTGCCATCTGTGTAACCGGCAGGGAGGCCATTACACAGCTCCCCCCTCTCTTTCCTGCCTGCCCATGGAACCTGAGGACTTCAATCCGGGTCTAGATTTAAGGCCCTTACGTCTCCTCCTCCTTTGGGCCACTTAAAGGTTCATTTTGAGCTATCTGCAGGCCACCTAAAGGCCCCATTCTCTGCTCTTTGGGCCAATTAAAAGCCCCAATTCGATTTGAAAAAATAGAAACAGAGAGAGAGAGAGAGAGGAGCCTGGCTGACCCTGCAATTATTTCTACTGGACATTTAGAAAAGGGAAAAGAGTGAGGGAGACACAGCAAACAAGGGAAGATAAGTGCTGTTGTGCTAGGGGATGGCCCAACTGACCAGTCCGGTGAGTATCTGCGAATCCCCAATTACCTCTTCAGGGCATATGTATAAGTGCATGCATCCCAATTAAGTATATATTTATATGCATATATATTATATACAGAGAGAGAAGGGGTATTCGAGAGAGGGCTGAGGCTTATTGCTTTGCAGTTGTTTCTTTGGTGGCTGGTTGTATTTCCTATTGTATGCCCCATCGGTCAGACCCCTCAGCTGTGGCTTGTCTTGCCCCAGCAAAATGCATGGCTAGGTCATTAAAGCACTTGATCCCTAGTGCTGGATGGTAAGGGACAGGAGTGCCCCAACCTTGTGGCTCGTTTGCCAGCTAGCTCTATTGAGCTAGAAACTAATGGGACTTCCGTGCAGACCCCTGAGCGCATTGTGACATGGAGCAGGGCAGGGAATCACCACCCAGCATGTCCTAAAAACTTCTCTTTCAACATCTGGTGCCAGGGGCTGTAGTGGAAGAGGATAGGGATGGTGTTCAGATACCCTGGGCAGGAGTTCCATGACAATCAGAGCTGCAACTCCACCTTGCAATGCTCCTGCTTCATCACCAGACCCTCACAGTGGGGAAATGATAGAATTCAAAGGTGACAATGAAATCTCAGAGTGCTCCATATCAGAAAGGATCCACTAGCCCTCCAAGTTAGAACCACACCCATCTGTTTTTTCACTTCCCTTCTCTGGCAGGGTCTTTGGATTCCTCTGGGAAGTCCTGTCTTTGCCACCTTTCTCCTCACTGGTGCTCGGTGGGATACTCAGAAGATACTACCCCCCATGAGTATTCTCTGCCAGGATATCCATGTCACTCTAAGGGGTGCTCCCTTGGTCCCAGTCCTCTGGATTACTTCCTGAGACAGCATGGGCATGCTTACTCCACTATCAGACATTCTTCCCATGATTATTCCCCATAGAGAGACCTATTTCCATCCCTATTATGACAATTTTCCTATGAGGCTCTCCCCTTACAATTTTCCTGGGCATTCACATGCTGAGCATGGGTACCACCCCGGATGCTGTGCCTCATCCTACCGACATATAACACTTTCCTGACTTGAATCACACTGCTGTACAGGTATTCTTGGCCACTACTGTTCCTCACACAGATATCCAGGCCTACAACCCAGTTGAGGACCAAGCTCCAGGTCACAAGCCTATCTTATCTGAGATACCAGCTGCAGTCAACGCTGTTCCTCTCCTTTCACATGGTAAGCCCACTGGTGTTGTGGTCCCTCTTCCAATACCAGCACAAGTTGATCATAAAGACAAGGGCAAGCACAGAGGCCACAAACACTCTTCATGTTCTACTTCTACCTGCATCGCCCATACTTCTTCTTCCAGTTCTGGTAGCTCTAGGTCCTCATCATAGGGAGGTGACCAGGGCACCCCAAATGCATCTGGGTCTTCGGTGAGTACTACTGTTAAGCCTAAACTATGGCAGTCTGTTCTGAGGGCTTTATGGCATCACATCAAGCACCACCATTATATTGACATATTTAGACTACTGGAGGGGTATAAGAGACGGGGTAGAATCAAAGGGTGAGGAAATGGAAAATAGAAGCCAGCAAACTCCACAAAGAGAAACTGACACATTGAGCGAAAGAGGGTCAACCAAAGAGATACTATGGACAGGGAAATCTACTTTTTCTTGATTTGTATTTTATTCATGTTTTTTGGAATCGTTGCATGGATCCTAATTTTAAAGCTTAAGTAAACTTTTATTATTTGAATATCAGCTTTGGACTGAGCCTTTTATTTAAGTGTGCCCTTTAAGATCATCAGACACCTCACTGGGAGTATTGAGCTATGTGTGAGAGTGACTGTGCAGCTTGGTTACTCCACCACAGCACCAAGGGCCCAGGAGCTCAGACCCGGGCCCCAGGGCTGAAATTTGGTATTTGAGATTGAAATAGCTCTGGGAAAATAAAGACAGCACTGGGATTCTGCTATAGCCCTGCATCAGATAGTCTCCACGAGAGAGGGGGTTACAAACTGATACAGCTCTGGCACATGTTGCTAAGTGTGGTTTATTTTGAATTTGAGACCTCACTGTTTCGAGCAGCTTTCTCCCTGGCTTCTTTGGGGCCATACGGGTCAGAGAATTCAGGGAAGTATGACGCAAGACATCTGTACTAACAGGGTGTTGTCTTTGACAACACAATAATCGACAACAGGATGGTCAGATAAAGAAATACATATGCTGCTTTGAAGTGCTGAAAAGCGGACAATAACTGAAATAAATAAATAAAATATGGTGATGTAAGATAGAGTCTGTCTGGGGGCAGGTCAACACCCTATTAGCAGGGCCCAGTGTAGTGATGTGCCTGGTATAGATTGTGCATGCTTACATGGCCATTCCCCTACTGGGTGATAAATTATTCCTAGGACACCAGAACACATCACCACTGAACTGTTTTCAAGAGGGTACTTGATTCTGCCCATCTCCAGAGTGGGTGTTATGGTACTCACTCATTTCACATTGGCATTGCATCTTGTACAGATATTACTAGCTTCCCCAGGGCTGCCACAAAGTGGATAGGCCACTGGTGCTCCACAGTATACACATCTTCCATTAGACATGGTGATAGCTACCTCATGCTCACCCAGGGTTAGTGTTATTTCAGCATATAACATTGTATGTTTCAGTGCATAAACCTCATACATCTCCTCCCTGAAGATGCGTCCGGTGACTGATCACTCTGTACAGTCAGGCACTCTTTCATAGCCCATGCACAGCAGTGGGCCATTCATGGAAGCTCTGAACATAACCTAGTGTATCTGCCAAAAGGTATCAGGTTTGGTGGAGTGAATATAGAGGAATGCAATGGAGCCAACTTTTACACCTCCTGTGATTAGAAGGCCTGCCCTAAGCTCCTCATCACCTATTTGGGAGGTAACAATCTTGCAAAAATATAGGGCCTCATGCTGATAAATTCCATAAGGGATGACCTTAAATTGCTATCCTTCTGCTGAATGGCAGGTTTGATATTATTCCTCGTCACCGGATGGCCAGGAGTAGCTAGTGGTGGAGGTACTGGATGAAAGTGAATAGGCAAGTTGGCAAGGTCATACACCACTTGGGGGGATTTGCACCTTAATCACTAATGGGCAAATGTGCATTGTCCGGATCTTTTCAGCCTGGGGTACACCCCTTGGATAATATGTATGGTCCATGACCTATTCCTGCAGGAGCTGCAGAGACTAATCTGCTTTGTTGATGGCTAAGCTGCAGCCTTTTATATGGGGATTCCCCCCCCCCCCCCCCTTACACATTTCTGATCCCACACTGGGTGGGCTCTTAATGATGGAATGTTTGAACATTGCATTGAGGGAGGGGAAATTTGTTTAGGGGAGGGGACAGAATGCTAAATGAAGTCATGATTAGGGTCATGACCTTTGCAAAAAGAACTACGACCCAGAAGGCATGACAGGGGTCGGACCAGGAGAACTCCCAGGAGGTTGCTTACCCACAATGGGAAGGGAGGCCGACAGCCTTGCTGAGAGGTGATCTACCCAGTTAAGCACCCCTGCCCAATGATATTGTCGATTTGACAAAGCATGACAGATCAGAGGTGGGATCTTGGGTAACCGGCAAGAAGAGGTCACAAAAAGACCCGATGACACCTACTAGAGTGTATGATAGGTATAGCCAGGCTCAAGTACCCAAATTAGATTTCCTTGTCAGATATCTAATAAACAGCTGTGGGCATTAACATCCAAGGAATGATTTATGACTCATTTGTATGTTATGTGTATGCTGAGAGAAGGACAGCTGAGCGGGATGTCATACCTTCCTCAATTACAGATAAAGTCTACTCAGTGACAGATACCTGATTGGTCTGAACCTTTACTCAGCACTGTTCTACAGACTTTATTTTCAGTAAGATTATATTAGTGTTGTATAAGATGATGAAATATATCTTCTCTCCTCTCTAATGTTGTGTCCATACAAAAATAGTCCTAAAGGCTTAATCAAATTCATTTGAGCTAGCAAGTATCCATGGCATAAAAAGGATCTATTTACCACAAAAGGCAATAATAAATAATCAGATTGTCCAGTTTTGCATTTTTGCACACAAATCCCATCTCTGCATTAGATACATGCTGACCCTGAAAGATTTATTGATCTCCTGTATAAGCAGGCAATTTTTGACTATTTTAGGAAAAAAAAATACTACATTCATACGAATACAAATAGAATAAAATATCTTCAAATATGCTTTGACAATGTCTGTTTAAAAAAATATTTTGCAATTATGTGTTTGACTGGGAGATTTTATAAAATACCAAATTAAAATTGCCTTAATCTGTATTTACTATTTATGTTCAAACACATTTCTTGGTTATATGGGGAAATAAAACAGTCATAGGAGTAGACAGCCTTTTTTTCCAGATAGATTCCTATAACTAGTTAGCTGTCCTAAGCTAAATGCATTTAACAAGAAAGGGGTAAAATACTCTCGATAAAATGCCTGCTATCAAGGGGATTATTGCTTAGAAAATGCTGTAAGAAAAATTAAGTATAGAGAACATGATTTTTAATGTTTCTTTCAATGACTGTGCCTGCTGTGAAACTGTAACAGCCCTCCCTTGGCAGAATTGATCAGCTGAGCTGAACAATCCACTTTCTAAAGATCTTTAATGAAAAAGGTCTAAATAAATGCAGCCTTCAGCTACCTTGTAATCTTAGGGATAATACACAAATCATTAAGGCACCCAATATATGTCCAGTAACATTCCTCAGTAGTTAGAAAAAATACTGCACGAATCAGCATTATGTTGGTCAGAATGAATCTCTCTCTTTGTGTATGTATATATATATATATATATATATATATATATATATATATATATATATATATATATAAATACATACATACATATATATATAATGAAAGCAAGGGAAATACAGAAAGAAGTATTCTTTATCTTGGCTACAAACATTTTATAAGATAGGCATGATATCATAATGTATAGAGGTCAATATGTTTACAAGAAATAGTTTCATGTCATGTTTTTTGTAGACATAAAGGCCTATAGCATCAAGTAGACCTTTGCTGAACAGAATTCATTGTGTTTTGTAAAACAAAATGAAATTTATGGAGTGTCTTGAAAGTGGGATTTAGGAAAGTATGCCATTTCATGGCTCATGTTACATAATGGCTTAGGAGATACCTTCTTTTCCCTTCTCCATCCATTTCTATCTTTTAGGTTTGTAGAAGAATTGATTGCATGATTATAGCTGGAATTGGTTTTGAATTTCATTCAATATTAATAGCTGTGATTTGACAGAAATATTATAGCCATATAATACTTGTACATTCCACTGAGCTGACCTCCTTTCTCCTAAAGTTACTGAGCATTCTAAAACACAAGTTTCTCAATGCTCAAAATGATAATGGGATAATAATGCATAAATAACAAAAAGGGAATGTAGCATATAATTATAATTTGCAGTATAAAATTATATCTGCTCATATTAATATGATCTCCCCTTTACTTTTCAAAGCAGTATAGTTAAACATTTAAAGGACCATATTAAGCGTGTTTTCTGGTTCAGTTGGGCACTTAGCTGGACAAATGCTGAAATTTAAAACTCCCGCCGGTCTGATCTCCCCTGACATAATGGTATGGCTGTTTATCTGGCTACAAAGTTATTTGTCTCTGTCAGGGACAGTCCAAGAGCATTGCAGGGTGGAGCGCCATTATCCTTGTAAGTCAGCCAGATAACCCCTGTTTTCACTATTATCCAACTAAGGTAGCTGGATAACTTCAGGTCAGCAAAAGAGTTATCCTAAAGTTAGCCAGATAAAGCTATCCAGCTAACTTGAAGATAGCTGGGTATATTCAGTGGCGTGCCCATGTTACCAAATATCCCTACTATAAATGTATCTGGCTAACTTTCCTAGCTGGCCAGTGAGCCTCTTAGAATCAATGAGGTTTCCTTGCCTTTAGAAGCATACAAGAATAAAAACTGTGTATTGTAACCCTTGTTTAACTATATGTCCTCTTCTAAAATAGAAGAAAATATATAGGACTAGGTTTATTAACCTTCTTTTTCTCCTCATAGATAGAGAATAGAAGAAAAGCCTTAGTGAAACAGGCCATTAATCATGGTTACCCAGATTCTAAATAATGGTATCTCCCTATTGTTAATTGCCCTTCCTAACTCACTGTATTTCTTTAAATATCTGAAATATCCATATTACAGGATATCCTTCTAAACTTGTCCTTATACAGTCACGAGGCTCTTTCTTTCGGTGACGTGTTCCAACGGGTGTCTATGGGAAAATGCTTAAGTCATTTTTCCTTTACAATAAATTGACGTTACCCTTAGCTGAGGAAATGCAATCATTTATGTACTGGGAAAGGAGGGAGACAGAATTATAGTTGTGCTTGTGATACTTTCATTTTAAAAATATTTTTGTCCTATAGCACTCTTCTCTGTCTTTTACCATAATAAAGCCAGAGAAAAACCAGTATAATTGCTGCATACATTTTCAGTGAATTGGACTCTTAGTTCCCACTCAGACTCATGCCTTTTTGACTCCTGCAATGTATTATCTATTGACTGCATGCCTTGCAAGAGTATTTTCTTTTAACAACTTGACACATGCAGTGACTGCAAGAAAAGACATTTAAATGGGTGGAATGGAATGCAAAGTGTTTTTGCAGGGACAGTTCTGCTCCTGGAGCTCAACAGCAGTGTGTTACCTTTTTTTTCCCATTACAGTTGACGTAAACCAGATGGACGCTGACTGTACAATGGGAATATGCAGCAAAAACACGGTACCCCTCCAAGAAGGCATGAAATGACAAGAACCTTATGCATTTTACAGCCTCAACATGGTGTATATACTTTCACTGTGGTAATGTATGATCGACATTAGGCGAGTATCGATCAAATATTTCACCACCCTACCTCTTTCCTGAAATTGATTTCTTTTTATGGTGAATACAACAGTTTGGGGGAATGGGGAACATCTGCATCTGGATTCTTCTTGAATGTGAACATATATGCACCATGACATCCACCTGAGACCAAAAATGCACAAAGCTGAAACGGGCGAGTAACCAACCTTGGCGAAATATCGCATCCTTGCTGCATAAAGGCACCAAGGGAAAACCAGAGACTATTAAATATCCCAAATTCATTAGTTGATTCGTTACTTTGCGTTTCTCTTCCGTCTTCAAACTCCTCAGTGTGCCATTCGTATGGACTAAATCTGCTGACCAGGAATAAAACTACACTGACCCCAATGTAAGCAAAGACTATGCACATCCAGATCTCATAAGCTAAGGGATCAAGAAACGAGAACACTCCTGGCTTGGACTTCTGAGGCTTCTTGATCATGATAGATATCCCAAGACTCATAAAGGGCTTTGAGAAGTCAATCACCTCTTCTCTCACCAATGTTATAGTTAATGGAGCGATAGCAATATCGGCTTTCTGCAAGGGAAAGAAAGCAAAGTGATAAAACCTGAGAATAGCACTTAGCAAAACCACATCCAACAAGGCATTGATCTGTGCAGTCGGGGTAAACAAGCATCAGGGTAACTTGCTTGTTGCGATGGTTACTACCCTTAACCATTAAGCCTTACAATTCACCTTTGATGCAACTCCAACATTACTCTCTGCATCAATGGCAGGGGGTGGCAGGAAATTTGAATCAAACAATTACCAACAAGGGCCCTGAACTTGGTGGTCGGTGAAACAGATAAGTATGGGAAAATAAGTGTGGGAGCTTGCTGGGCAGATTAGATGGGCCATTTGGTCTTTTTCTGCCGTCATTTCTATGTATGTATCTATGTAAGAGTTTTTGTGAATCACAAATTAGGAATGGCGCTATTAATTGGTACTGTATTGCAATCTATATTGCAATACAGTACCAATTAATTGTGTTGCAAAGATAAATTTATATAAAATTGTTAGCCAGTCTGTCTTCCTGATATCTGAGGTGTCATCAAGTTACTGCAAATACAGATATTCTAAATTGGTTTTAAAAAAAAAGCCCTAAAGTACACAGACATCAAATAAGACATTAAGGATCAATTTTCACTATGCTGCCTAGCAGCAAGTATGCTGGCAGTTTTGTGCCCTCGTAGTTAATTTTCAAAAGGAAAGTACCTGGGTAGCTTTTCCTTGAAAACGTACTTAAACTTATGTCAGTAAAAAAGTTCCTGTGTATTTATTTTTCACCCGATGGGTTAGGTAGAAGAAACTACATGCATATTTTGGAAAATTAAATTATATATGTGTAGTTTATGTACCCAACCTAAACTGATGGGAATGTCTCCTTTTTATGAAAAACATGCAGGCTTCTTACTACTACATGGGGCAAAATTGTCAAACAGCCAGATCTACCTGTGGACTCCCAAAGTTATATGGGTAGATCCTTTGAAAATTGACTTTCATAGACATCAAAATTTCATCTTTTTCTTTTTAATTGAAAAATGAAATTGTATGTCTCTAAACAATATAGTTTTTAGATTTGTTTTAATTTCATGGTTTATAAGTGATGAAAGACATTGTTCTTATTGTCAGAGTGGCACAATCTGAAAACCACCTCGAACATTATAAGTGTGGGCAATAAAGTCTTCTAAATAAATTAATATGATATTGTAATCTCGGTTTCTCTTCATCATCTTAAATGTTCCAGAATCTTTAAGAGACATCATATTGACAAGAGAATGGAGGTGTCAGATCAGGATATATAATAGACTGAAAGGTACTGACTTTTTTACATCCTTACTACATCATTTATATCAAACCATTTTTAGATAAAAGTATGCCTCAATCACACAACTGTCTTTATATATAAGAAAGCATATCCTCGAGGAAAAAAGGTAGAACAGCTTAAGCCTTTCCCCTTGCCTACTTTGCATATTTTCTTCCACACTGATCTTTAATCATCAGTATTCTCCCTGTGGATGTCAGCTCTGCCTCTGTTTCCATTGAATCAAATGTCTATTACTACAAGGTCTTTTCAAGCCTGGTTATTTGTTAAATGTAAAGAAGTGCACTTACCCCATACACTAGTTCTCCAACCATTCCATTCCAAATTTTTGTGTCTGCATCCCTGGCTCCATACTTGCCATCACCAACAATTGTCAGCTTGTATTTAAATCCACAGTGTTTGGCTATTTCAGTAGCTAAATCTACACAGTACCCTTCGTAACGTTCATTCCCTTCCAGCTGATCTGCATTTTTCTTCGGCATAACATAAGGGGATTCCTATAAGTAAAGATTGCACTTTTGTGAGTTGACAACAAGTAATTATATTATGTATTTATAGTAGTCTAAAGTAGATCAGTACATTAGTAATTGTCCTTTATTGATATAGGTTGAATGCCCAGTGAATGAGTTATGAAGTTTCACTACCCCAGATGTCACATTTGTTCATCACTAAAATGATATACAATTTGAAAAAGCTCAATAAAATTCAAAGTGTATGCTTGGAAGAAGATCAGGAAAGGAATATACTGCTAACCACCAAAGCAGGATGGAAATTTTAGACAGAATGAAAATAGGGTGCATGCACCAGCACCTGCACTAAAATCCATGGAGTTGCATCAGAAATATATGGCACATTCAGTTTTTGCCATGGGTTTATGCCAGAGGTGGCCAACTGGCATCTCGTGAGCTGCATGCAGCTCTTTGCAGGGTTAAATGCAACTCTGGGACCTGAACCTGGGACTAAACTTACCATGCATAAGCTAACAGGTGAATTTTCAAGAGTTATGCATGTAAATATAACATACTATTGTAGCAATTTTCAAAAGCATTTACCCGCATTAAGTGCCCTTAACACTGGCTAAACCTATTCAATGGCATATATTGTAGCAATTTTCATAAGCCCATTTACATGGGTAAAGTGCATTTACAAGTGTAAAACCCAGTTTTAAGCATGTAAACAGAACACTTTTGAAAATCAGGCCCTAAGACTTTAACAAGTTTAATTCAATAGGTATAAAGAAGAAGGCAAGTGAGGAGAGTCTGCATTTTGTCACATCAAGGAATCAGCTGCATCTCCTGTGGAGGAGTAGCCTAGTGGTTAGAGCAGTGGGCTACGAATTACGGAGAACAGCCTTCAAATCCCACTGCCACTCTTTGTGACCTTGATGTTACCCAGGTAGAGAGTCCATCAAGCTAGGTTGAGAGAACATTGCCCAAATCTCATCTTGGAGTGAGTTTCCTCTCTCCGTCGGTCCTCAGATCTTCACAAGAAACCACTGTTCTGTTCGTACGTCTCGCATTGAATGTCAAAGTGGCCCCTAATCCCCTACACCAATACCTAACCCTCACCTCGAGTTACTAGGTGGGCCTACTATAGGGATACAAATACCTATCTAGGGAGCAGACAGTATGGCTAGACTCACTCTCTCTCTCTCCTCTCAAACAGGCCTTTCAGGCAATAAAACCTTACCTCCCTAACTCCTCCAAATTTCCATCGCACAATAAAATATGGTGCTATTGCATGCGATAAGCCCTTAACACATGCGAAAACACCTTAGCACATTTTGATAAATGACCCCCTTAGGTTGTAAGCCCTCTGGGGACAGGGAAATACCTGCAGTACCTGAATGAGATCCGCTTTGAAGGGCCAAAAAGCAGAATATTAAAAATTCTAAATCTGTTTCAGAAAAAAAGTTTAGTGAGTGTACTGGGCGATACGCGCATACATGGGTGTCTTTTAAAATCCGCCAGCGCACACCAGCCCGACCTCGGCTTTCACGCGCCGAAGGATAGGGAAGAAAAGAAAGAGCTGAGGGAAAGAGAGAAGAAAAATTGGGGAAACAGGACAGATGGCATGGAGATGGGGAGAAAAGAGCTGGGGCTTGAGCTGGACATGAGGCACTGCTCCAAACTTCCTCTTTTCTGCTCCCGAGCGCTGCAGTGAGATGGGAAACACTTCTACCGCCTCTCCTGACACTGGCTCTGCCTCTCTAGGTGGAGGCAGCCAGCAGACCGTGCGCTGCTGCCTCAATACTGGCTGAGTACATCCCACTGCTTTCCTTTGCTGCTGGCTCCTTCATTCTTAGCTTCAGCACTCACTCAGTCATATGCCAGATGTCAATGGATCTGCAATTGGCTCCTTTTCTACTAGAGAGTTCTGAACAAGGATTGGTTCTTTCACTAACGGGGAAGGAGCTTACCCCCAATTCAGTACTGAATTCTGAGCAGAGATTGGTCTAGTAGTCACCCTGAAGAGAAATGAATAAATGCCCATTGAGTGCCAGGAGCTGTTCTGCTGGGCTTCAGGGGCACTTTTGGGAGTTTGCTGTTGGCGTTGAGTGGTGAGGATTTGGCCAACCACTTTTCTTTATATAGTTGTTGGGGGGGATAGGATTGGAGCACCGAGGATCCACTACTTTATTTAGCAGGTGGAAGAGAGGGGAAATCAGGTACTGTTGGCCTGCTTTTTCTGTACGTACATTATTTAGATAACTTTAGAAAGGCTATTTGGCCGACCAGAATTAATTAGCACTAGCTAAACAAAAGCATCATCTCTTTTTATCCAGGTAAATTTTGTATGGGCAATGATTTGCTCAGATAAAATTTAGCTGGTGAATGTCCGGGGTGGGGTGAGGGGATTTCAAAGACCTGGGGTTTGTCTGGTTAACTCCAAAAAATTAGCCAAACAAACCCTTTAATATCGACATCATAGGGCCCAAATCAAATCTTTTTATAGAGCAGACATTCTTATTCTGCCATACAGATATTATTCTCCATAAATGCTTGAATCAGCTAATGTAACACACTTACAAGTCTTCTGTGACCCATTATTGAGAACTGACCCAAAGGCATATAACTACTACTACTATGGACCAGTATTAACCTAAAATTGGGTACAGAAAAAACAATGACAAACATGTAGCAGCAGCTGTACTTTACCCTCCAAAGATTTTCCTAAATGATTTGCAGATTTCATAGGTTCATATGAATCACAACATCAAGGAATATAATTCATTCTATAAAAACATATCATGCGATTCATGGCATGAATTATCAACATTTTGAAAACAATACCCATATGAGAGAAAACTACTACAGGTTTCACCTCATTGGTAGATTTTTCATCAATTTGAGGAATATTTTGCTGCAACTGTGTCATTTTTCTTTGGAAATACTGAAGTGAATATTCAAAAGCCATTTAGCCAGATAAAAAAGGAACAGTCTGGGGCCATTCAGAGGAAGGGTTTATTTATCCGGCTAACTTTGCCAAATTGCAGATATATTTGGCTAAGAATAGCTGCTTCAGAACAGGTCTAATATTATCGGGCCTTGAGTGGGCCACAGAGCATATCTTTATAAGAAATCTGGCTACTAGTAACGCTGTCAGCACCTTAAAAAAAAAAAAGTGAAGTAACAGGGCCAGCAGCCCGATCCACCTCCCCTCGCAAAAATATGACTCACGCGGCTCTGTCAGGCTGCACCCGCCCCCAACCTCTCATAATGTGTCCGGCCCCCTGCACCATTTATTAGCAAGTATCAAGATCGGGCTCACTTCCTCCCCACCCACAATGGTGAAATGTTGTCCTTCCCCCCGAACCTATCCACCTCCCCCTAATACCTGAAATTTCCCTGCCGGGAGTGAGGGACTCACTTCCCCGTTCCTGGTGCCTCCAGCACTGCTCTGATAGAGGATATCCGGCTAAGTAGCAAGTTATCCAGCCACACAAGGCCGGATAACTTAAAAACCTACCCGGCTAATTGAAATTAAGCTGGCTAGGTTTTTATGTTATCCGGCTACATGTTGGCAAGTATATTCAGTGGGATGCTTATACCACTATATATGGGACAAGATATCTGGCTAACTTTAGCTGGATAACTTGTCCACTAAATGGACTACTGAATATTGGCCTCACAAAAATCATTAATTTATTCACGGAACAGTTTTTTGAGGATTTGCAGATCCTTATTGGTTGCAAACCCTGATGGGATCACAAAGGCAAGAAAGAAAAAAAAACTTCTTGTTTCTCTTCTGTTACCAGTATACTAATAGTACAATACATATCATAAATAGGAAAAATACAGGCTGTATTTTGTGGCCTGGCAAAGGTTGCAGCAAAACAAAGACGTAATAATCTTCATAACTGTGATTCAGACTGAAAAAACCCTTTCCGGTCCCAACAAAATGTGGTTAATTACCAAAATAGTGGTGACAATGACAGTCTTGTTCTCCAGACCCATGGAGTCATTTCCAGAAAGGACATCAGTAACAGTCACAACCATTTTGTCCACTTCACTCCAATATCCAATCTGAAAAAAGACAAAATAGATCCTGTGCATTTATTGCAATGGGTTTGCACTCTTGAAAGCCTCAAAATGAGGAAAATGAAGGGTACCACGAAGTATTGATAGGGTGCCTTTGTACTTTGTAGAGTCATCTGAGGAAGCTAACTAGTGCTATTAGATGTATGGCTCTTTGTCTGGGGGGAGGCCAAGCGAACCAAGCTCCACCCTCTCTACCAATCTGCCCCCCTCCCCCACCAATTTCTCTCCCCCATGCCCACACATCCCCTCCCTCCCTCCCCTCTCTCTCTCTCTTCCCCTGCCCCACCACCTTGTTGTCTTCCCACTCCCTCCCTTTCTTTCTCTACATCCCAGCCCTCTCTCTTCCCCACCCCCTCCCTGCCCACCCAATATTGTCTCTCTCTTCCTTTTTTCCCTCTCCCATGCTGATCATTGGTAGGAGGAGAAACTGGTGGCACCTATGCTGGTGTCCTCCCACACTTCTGCCGTCTAGCTCGATTGCTGCTTTGAACTGCGTGGCTGTACAATGTCCATGCAGCTCAAGGCATCTTTCAGGCTCACAGCTGCCGAGGTGGAGGACATGGCCAATATACCTCTGCTCTCTTCCTCTTGCCACCAAATAACTTCTGTCTGCCCGGACCCGGCGCCAGTTCCCCAAAAGTGGCTCTGTGGGAAGGGCCAGATTTTGGTTAGGCCATGGCACCTGTGGCTCACCCAATTCCATGCCTATGGCTTAGATGCACAATGCCATAAACATATATCATTTCCATCACCAAATTCATCCCATTTTAAACTGTAACATTTTCAATTTAAAACTAAAATCATAGTCATTGGCATTATCCTTCACATGGATGGTACCTTTATTTTCTCTGTTCTCACCACATTATTATGAATGTTATGGACAAAAATCTCAAGGCAAAGAGAGAATCCATCAGTGGAACACTCTTTCAGCTTATTGTGCAGCCATATTGTGTGCGTTATGCAAGAAGAGGTGGCTGTTCCATTTGGCATAAAGGAACCATGCTTTACATGCCATCTGTACAGGCTGAGAGATGCACAGTATGTCAAGTGTTTTGTAATTATATGAAACAGTGGCATGAGTGGGAGTAAAAGATGTGCTAGTGAACAAGAACAGCGGCAGTTGGCAGTAATTTATGTGATTCAGCTACACAGCCCACATTCTCTTAAAAAAATGTGTTCTCTCAAAGCTTTGACAGCTATAATGACATAACTTAAGAAGTACTGAGGACAATTAAAGTTAAAATTACCTTTCGGGGACCATTGCTTTTGAGTTCCATGATGTTTATTGTATAGTTAATTCTTTTTCCATTCTGGTCAAACTTGATATTCCCTGATAAGCCTTCCACCTGAACCTGTGTGCAGAAAGAGGTCAAACAATAATGTAATAATAATCAAATCTGATCATCAAAATCCATTTTAATTAGAGGCAGCCTGATGCATCAGTAATTAACAATCTGCTCTAGTAGGCTGGACTACCCTTCCCAAGTCAGACTCTTGTTGGCATGAGCGGAGAGTGTCACTGAAGCCTCATTAACAGCCCATTGACATAGATAGCACAGTACTGTTAACATACAGGTGGAACCTTAGCCTGGTCATTGTTCACAGTCTCTCTAGCCCACCACCTTAAACCAAGGTCCAGACACTAAATTAAAAAATATAAAATGATGAGTAGAAATAAAAGACCTAACGTTACATCTGGCAAAGAATCCAGATGATTATTTCATGATGTCATAGCTTCAAGATATAATCCTGCAATCCCGGAGATACAGACATCAAGTTAAGGTCACCTAAGTTCATCTTCAGCTGAATTGCTGACACACAGTTGCCTGATCTTTTTTTTTCTCTCTATCCAAAATTATTTATAGCTTATTTTATGTCTTTGTTTAAAGACTACTTCCAATGTGTGACTATATGAGCAAAATATCGCTCCTACCAGTGGTCAGTCAAAGACAGGTACTGGAAGAAACTTCATCTTTCTGTTTTCTTTCATTACTTATCTTGACTGTGGGAGATAAATGAGATAACAATGAAGGCCACGTACAATGAGGTGAATTTGAAAAGTCCGGCAAATGGCAAAATCGGGAGATACACGCACAAGTCGAGCTTGCACGCCCCCCCCAAATTTTAAAAGAGGCCCATATCTCCCACTGTACGCACATCTCAAAAGTTTTCAAAAACAGGTGGGAAGTGGCAGTGATCTGGGCGGGACATGGACATTTCAGGGCATGGCCAAAAGATGTGTGCATAAATACTTACACGCCTGGGCACATACCCAGATCCCCCTGCTGCGTAAGTTTATTTCACAATGGAGGAAGTGTACATTTAAAAATATAAAGAAAGAGCCATTTCTCTGGGGTTGCTGGAGGGCATGCAGACTACCTTGTTTTAACTGGGTGAATTGGTAGACGAACTGGTGAAACTGGCAATGGCATGGAAAAATGCCCCTTTTCAAATTTCACAATTTATGCAGTAGAAGCGGGATTTACATGCATGTGCACACGGTCAGGCTATTTTATAACACGAGCGCATATAGGGCCGGATTTTAAAAGGGTTACGCGCGCCAGGCCTATTTTAAAAAGGCCCAGCAATGCGCGTAAAGCCCGGAATGCAGGTAAGTCCTGGGGCTTGCAAAAAGGGGCGGGGAGGGGCGGTCCGGGAGCAGGGTCAGGTTCCTGGCACAGCGGCCATATTTGCTGCTGTGCTGGGGATTGTGCGCCAGCAGTCAGCCAGCGCACGCAACTTACTTTAGCCCCAGGGCTGGAGTAAGTTTCAAAATAAAAAAAAGAAGTAATCAAAGGTAGGGGGGAAAGGGCGGGGGAGGTAGGGGAAGGGACGGGAAGGGAAAGTGGGGTGGTGGGTTAGGAAAGTTCCCTCCTTGGAGGGAAAGGGGGAAGGCAGTGCGGCTCGGAGCAGGCTCGGCATGCGCAAGGTGTACAATTGTGCACCCCCTTGCGTGCGCTGACCCCGTATTTTATAACATGCGTGTGCCTGCGCGCACATGTTATAAACTCGGGCATACATGTGTGCGCGCCGGGTAGCATGCGCATATGTACGCCCGCACACGCTTTTAAAATCTACCCCGTAAAAGCTTGCAAGTTACAAAATGGCCATATATTTGGGCACACAAAGACACACACGTGCCAAAGTGCTCCTGGGGCACCGTTTTGAAAATTACTGTCCTTGTCTCTCATTTAAGAGCAAGAAGGGAAACAGAGAGAACTTGCAAAGGAAGAGCAACAAAAAAAAACATTATTACCAACAAAGCACTTTAAAAATAAATGATTGTACATGGAAATGCTTATTTTTCCTGTATGGAATGCAGTGATAAACTGAGAGAAAAAGAATCTTTTATACCGTGGTGTCACATATTTTGCTCTGTGATTGTAGGATGCTTCATCTATTTTTTTGAACTTTGCCTTGAATAAAAAACAACTGAAGGCCAATGGGGGTAAGCTAATAAATACTGCCTTGTACAAAGATTCCGTGTATATTGCACTTAAATTCTTGTTATCGTGATCATCCCAGCACAATACTTTTATTGAGAGCCTACCTGCTTTAATGCTCTTTCTATTTCTACACCATGACCCCAGGGCACCGCAGGGTTTGCAAGACAATCACCAGCATTTCCTCTCCGAGAAATCTCAATTCTCTGCTTACGTAGATTACGGAAGGCTTCAGTCATCACTTGGACAGCATCGTAGGTGAGAGCAGAGGTGTACTGAAAAATACAAAATATTCTATTAGAAACAAAAATTTTCCAAGCAGAACTAATCGACCCTACTTTCCAGAACGTGCATTTGGGAGGATAATCGAAAAAAGCACCCCTGTCAGGATCCCGTTGGATCCCCTGACATATCCTACAAATGTGATGGTCGATAGGATGCCAGGCATAAAAGTGATTGGGGAAAGGAGGGGGATCAATCAGCCAAATATGCAGACTCGGTGATCTCACATGCCTTTGGCTATTGACAATAGGCTAGGCTGTGTCCATTAACATGCATGGACCCCTCCCTATTTCTACTACAGTACTATCACTTCATTTCAAATATTATTAACAAAGTAGTAAACTGTCAAGTCATATATAGAAGAAATGTGTATGTCGTTTCATTAGTGATTCTCAAGAAATACAAATATGTGAAAGCTATTCAGATAGCAGGTTTAACAAGAATTTCTGTTAGAAGAGCATTTTGCTTGTAAGAGCTCCTTCAAAGTCTCAGGGTGCTCCTTTCCAAGGAAATAAAATCCAGTATAATAACCCTCTGCTTAAACAAATACTTTTATCTGGTTTCCAATTCCTAGTTGTTTTCTAAGAGAAATCCATGAAGGTGGTCTTTGAGATTATAGTTTGTTTTTTTTCTTACAACTTGTATCAGCCATTTAAATATGTAGTCAATCATCTTGCAAAATGCCAATTTATGTTCAAGGATTTTTTTCCACACTTTTTCAAAGTGATAACTTATGTGTCTACTAATTCAATGGGAATCCCAACCTCTTGTCTTACAGAATACTGCACACATGGGGCTAAGGCCTAGATTTACAAAAACACCACGGCGGCGTGAATCCGCGGTAACGGGGGGCGGGGTGGCGAAGCAGGGGGCGGTCCTGCGATAGCCGGCAGTGATCGCACCTCCGTGGTGCGATCGCTGCCGGTGTCGCGCCGAATAACTACATATAAAGTGTAGTTATTCGGCACGAAACTGGCATCAATGAAGCGCATGTACATGGACACCCACACACGGGTTTGAAAGTTATGGTCTAAGAGGTCAATTTTGAAAGGGTTCAGGCACTTAAGTATGAGAGCTAAGCACCTAAATAGGTCCCTCTGAAAATTGATTGGAATTGAGATCCTAAATTGAGATGCTTGTTTTCACTAAGTACTTAAAAAGTGGGCATAGCCAGAGGCAGTAGCAGATTGGGGGAAGGACATTAGGTGCCTAGCACTGATTTTCAACCCGAGTTGCCAAATCTAGGCGCTAACAAATCAAAATACCCATGTATTATATTCAATCATTTATTATAAATTCAGCATAAAACCTATCATCAAAAAATTGTATATCATACAATAGATGTATACCCTACCCTACACATAAATATATATATAATAATACACATCAATCAATATAAAAATAACATACAACAAATCTAAAGCAAGTTGTCATAAACCCCTGTAACAACCTGTTTATGTACCCATACTCAACAAAGGCCCTTTGGTTCACCAATAGCTTCATCAGGGAATGTTATAAGGTTAACTCAGGGTTAATAACTAATGGAGATAAATAAAGTTCACTGTCATACGATCTCCAAGTCAACAATTGTTCACTTGTGGTATTTATTCCTATAGGTCAATTTTTGAGACTCTGGCAGTTATATACTACTACCCAAGAGTATAAAATATGGTCACAAGAATTATCCATGAGGTTTTTTGAATGGGGGTATACCCATAAGAGTGTTAGAAAAGCATATAAGCATGCATTATTCACTAATCGGGATAACCTGCTACTAAAGGTAAAAAGGACCCTTTGAGTAGGTCTGTGTGTGCGCTGCCGTTTTCTAGACATCCCAATAGTAGCAAAACATATATTTCAAGGTCATTAGTCTATTTTGGAGGGGGATGGGCTTTTTAAGAACTCCCAATTTTTACCCACAAAAAGAATCGGTCCTTGCTTGAATTGTTAATTTCCACAATTGTGCCTGTCATTGACAATGGAAGAGATGATCCAGGACAATACAAGTGTGGAGGTTGCAGTATTTGTCCATATGTGTATGAGACCAACATACTACAAGTACCTGCAAAGGGGAGTGAATATGTTTTGCCTGAGAGATTAATTTGATTGCCACACAGCACAGATTATATTATTATTATATATGATTACCTGCCTGTGTAAATTAATGTAAATAGTCTGACAAAGTTGTATTTGTATTAATAAAGAGAATGCATCATTGGTGCTGTACTGGAGAATAGTGGGACATATAATTGAAGAGCTCAGGTTTTGTGTATTGTTACAGATTCACTTACAGCGAAGGGGTGACATTTCTCAAGTCTTAGTTCATAAGGAACAATGCTATGGGCCTGATTTTATTTTTATTTATTTATTTATTTATTTTTAATTTTTATATACCGAAGTTCTTGTGGGAATTACAAATCACTCCAGTTTACATAAAACGATGAACTGCCCAACAGCGGAAGGGGGCTTTACATATAACTGTAGAACATAAGGAACAATAAAACCGGATGTCAATTTAACACAGTAATAATAAATATAATATAATATGTACATACAATTTAACTATTTAACGTAGTGGTGATGACCTGTCAAATCTACCATATAGATACAATAAGAATAATATAGTGAACTTATGGACTCAAAAATTGATTGTGCAGTTGTGGAGTCCTGATAGTAGGAATTGGTGAGGTGTCAATAATTTAGGGATACCTAGTATTTAGGAAGTCCTCCTGTCTAAGTATCATTGAGAATCTGGGAAGGCTTGTTGGAAAAGCCAGGTCTTCAGTCTTTTTTTGAACTCTTGATGACTGGGTTCTAGTCTTAGATCTGGGGGGAGCGCGTTCCACTGGTGGGGTCCTGCTGAAGATAATGCTCGTTTGCTCAATGCTGATTTTACTTGTGGGACATGCAGTGTTCCTTTGTATGCGCTTCTAATTGGTCTAGAAGATGTATGCGGTTGAAGTTGAGTGCTTAGCATGATAGGAGCCAGATTGTATATTGCTTTGTGTACTATTGTGAGTATCTTATAGAGTATCCTATGTTTGATGGGAAGCCAATGTAAGTTACGAAGGATTGGGGTGATATGGTCTTTTTTGTTAGAACTTGTGAGGATTCTAGCAGCGGAATTCTGTACCATCTGTAATGGTTTGATGGTGTTGATGGGTAGACCTAGCAGAAGGGAGTTGCAATAGTCGAGCTTTGATAGTATGATGGATTGCAGTACGAGCCTGAAGTCCGAGAAGTAGAGGAGGGGTTTAAGTTTTTTAAGGACTTGCAGTTTGTAAAAGCAGTCCTTAGTGGTAGTGTTTACGAACTTTTTTAGGTTTAGATGGTTGTCTAGCCAGGCTCCAAGGTCTCTGACATCGGGTGAGAACTTGCTATTTGAGTTAGGAGGAGAGAGGTTTGATGAGATTGTAAGGGGATCCTGGGAGACAATGAGCATTTCGGTTTTGTTGTCATTCAATACTAGGTTGAGGTTTGAGAGAATGTTTTTAATCGGCTGTAGGCATTCGTTCCAGTATGTGATGGTTTTTTGAAGGGATTCTGAAATCGGGAGAAGGATTTGTATGTCGTCTGCATAGAGGTAGTGTGTAAGCTTGAGGTTTGAGAGTAGGTGGCAGAGAGGGAGGAGGTAGATATTGAAGAGGGTGGGTGAAAGTGAGGAACCTTGTGGGACTCCTAGATCTGTGAGGACTGGATGCGATTCTTTGTTGTTTATTCTAACTTTGTAGAATCTGTTGCTTAAGAAGGACTGGAACCATCTTAGAGCTGTGCCTTTGATCCCTATATTGGCAAGTTGGTCTATAAGTATCGTGTGTTTTACCGTGTCAAACGCAGCAGAAAGATCAAGAAGAACAAGCAGGTACGATTGTTTTTTCTCCAGGTTAACGAGGATGGTGTCAGTGAGAGATAGTAATAGAGATTCGGTGTTTAGGCGTTTTCGGAAACCATATTGAGCCGGGGATAGAATATTATGATCTTCCAGATATTCTGACAGTTGCTTGTTGACAATTTTCTCCATCAGTTTGGCAATGAGTGGTAAGTTAGCGATAGGTCGAAAGTTAGCTGGGTCCGAAGGAGAGGCATTTGGTTTTTTTAGTAGTGGTTTGAGGATTGCCAATTTTAACTGGTTGGGAACTAGACCTTGAGAAAGGGATGAGTTAATAATTTCTGCAATTGGTTTTGAGATGGTGTTTGGTATGGCTATGAGGAGATTTGTTGGTAATGGGTCTGATGGATGGGAGGATGGTTTGAGTTTCTTGAGTGTATTTTCTATCTCCAGTGAAGAAGTGAGCTCGAATGAATCCAGACATGTGTTTTGTTGCGGCAGGGCTGTTAGGTGGTATGTTTGGGTGGAGCTGTTGGTTGTGATTGAATGAGTAAGGTTGGTGATTTTTGTCTTAAAGTAGTCGGCGAGTTCGTTTGCTTTGTTGAGAGCTTGGTGGTCTGGGATGGTGGGAGGAGATGGTTTGGTTAGAGAGGAGACGTAAGAGAAAAGAGCCTTTGAGTCGAAAATGAAGTTGTGGATTTTTTTTGCGTAGAATTCTCTCTTTGTTCTAAGGATAGTATTCCTGTAAGTGTTGAGGAGGGATTTGTAGATGGCCTGTGTCGAAGTGGTTGGGTTTTTTCTCCAGCTTTGTTCATTTTTTCTTAGCGATTGCTTTAGTGATTTAAGTTCTGGGGTAAACCAGGGTTTTCTATTGTCTAATGTGGGTTGTATGGTTTTGGTTGAAGTAGGGCAGATTTGATCTGCGATTTTATTGTTGATAGTGATCCATGAGGTGGTTGCAGTTATTGCGTCTGTAAGGTCTAGTTGATTTAGTGCTTCGGACATCTTTTCGCTGAGTGTGTCTGGAGAGCATGGTTTCCTGAAGTGGATGGTGGATTTGGTAGCGACTTGAGGTGGTGGGTTGTTGATCTTAAGGGTTGTGTGGATGACTCTGTGGTCAGACCAGGGAACTGGAGAACAAGTGGGGTTGGTGTGAATGGTAAAGGGTTCATTAATGAAAATAAGGTCCAAAGTATGGCCTGCCTTGTGGGTAGGACTGTTGATGATTTGCGTAAAGCCCAAATGGTTGAGTGAGGAGAGGACTGTTTGGCAGTTGATGGATTGTGTAGTAGCATCTACATGTAAATTAAAGTCTCCGAGGATTATTGCAGGTTTGTCAGTGATTATGTGTTTGGCTATAAGTTCGATCAGCAGTGAGGGATCCAATTCTAAGGTTCCTGGTGGGGCGTAAACTAATGCTAGTTGGATTTGTTCTGATTTAAAGAGGGAGAATTCTATTTTGGTGGAGGTGTTCGTAAGTTGTAAAGTTATACTTAGACCTTTTTTTGCTGCAAGGAGGAGTCCTCCACCTCTTTTTTTGGGCCTGGGGACAGAGAATAGGTCGTAAGATTGCATGGGAAGCTGATTTGTGAGTACAGTATCTGTGTGTTTTAGCCATGTCTCTGTGATAGCACAGATATCTGGGTTAACTTCTATGAGATAGTCACGGAGGATGTCCATTTTTTTGGTAAGAGACTGTGCGTTGAATAGCGTTAAGGTAAACAGAGAGAGTCCTAGGAATTGCGTAATTGGAGATATCATTATTGGTATAATCCTTTGTTGTCGTGCAATGTGATGTATTGTAGGTTTTGTGTGCTTTCTGAGTTTGTGCCAAATTTTGGGTATGGTGTAGAGGTGCATTATTGTGGCTTAATTGGTTGTGAAAATGTTGCGGTATTGGAGATACTGCAATAAGTATAGGGGAGACTTGATGATTGCTGGAGAGACTGGATGATTGCTGGATGCTGTATGCTGGAGAGTCTGGATGATTGCTGGATGCTGTGTGCTGGAGAGACTGGATGATTGCTGGATGCTGTATGCTGGAGAGTCTGGATGATTGCTGGATGCTGTATGCTGGAGAGACTGGATGATTGCTGGAGAGACTGGATGATTGCTGGATGCTGTATGCTGGAGAGACTGGATGATTGCTGGATGCTGTATGCTGGAGAGTCTGGAAGATTGCTGGATGCTGTATGCTGGAGAGTCTGGAAGATTGCTGGATGCTGTATGCTGGAGGGTCTGGATGATTGCTGGATGCTGGAGGGTCTGGATGATTGCTGGATGCTGGAGGGTCTGGATGATTGCTGGATGCTGTATGCTGGAGGATCTGGATGATTGCTGGATGCTGGAGGATCTGGATGATTGCTGGAGAGACTGGATGATTGCTGGATGCTGTATGCTGGAGAGACTGGATGATTGCTGGATGCTGTATGCTGGAGAGTCTGGATGATTGCTGGATGCTGTATGCTGGAGAGACTGGATGATTGCTGGATGCTGTATGCTGGAGAGTCTGGATGATTGCTGGATGCTGTATGCTGGAGAGACTGGATGATTGCTGGATGCTGGGGAGTCTGGGGGAGTGTTGAAAAAGCAGATGTGTGAATGAAGCCTGGATAATGGAGTCCCTGGATGAATGCTTGGGTGGAGCTGACGTTGTGTGATTCGGTTGTGGAGGGTTGGGTGGCAGAGCCGTTTGGTGTCGGTGGTTTCTTGTTATATCTCAGGTTCACACAAAGGGGCACACAAAGGGGCAGGCCCCTTTGTCGTGCTCCTTAGGCGCGCGACGCTCGGCGCGCGACACCTAACAGGGCGTAGATTTGAAGCCCATCCGGGCTGTAGCTGGTTGGCTGGCTTCTGGTTTTGGGCGGGACTTGGCGCGGTTCGCGGTTTTTTTGTCTCTTTTTTCGTCGCGTTTCTTTGGGCGGATTAGGCCTCGGAGCGTGCGGCTGGCGTCGGGGTCCCCCGGGTGGGGAGGCCGAGTACTGACCTGACCTTCCCCCGGTGGGGCTCCGGCGCCGGTCGCGCAGGTCTACGGTCGCGGTGTTGAGAAGGAGCGAAATGGCGCCTGCAGCCTTGTTTTAAAGCCCAGCCCGGCTGTAGCTGGTTGGCTGGCTTCTGGTTTTGGGCGGGACTTGGTTCGCGGTTTTTTTGTCTCTTTTTTCGCCGCGTTTCTTTGGGCGGATTAGGCCTCGGAGCGTGCGGCTGGCGTCGGGGTCCCCCAGGTGGGGAGGCCGAGTACTGACCTGACCTTCCCCCGGTGGGGCTCCGGCGCCGGTCGCGCAGGTCTACGGTCGCGGTGTTCAGAAGGGTTACGCACGCCGGGCCTATATTTAAAGGTCTGGCGACGTGCGTAAAGCCCCGGGACACGTGTAAGTCTCGGGGCTTGTAAAAGGGGGCGGGGAGGGGGCGGGGTTTGGGTGGGGTGGGGGCGGGGTCAGGCTTCCGGCACAATGGCCATATTTGCCGCTGTGCCAGGGATTGCGCGCTGGCAGTCGGCTGACACGCGCACCTTACTGCAGCCCCAGGGCTGAAGTAAGTTTGGAGATTTAAAAAAGGAAAGGAAAAGATAGGGGGGAGAGGGCGGGGGAGATAGGGGAAGGGAAGGTGGGATGGGGGGTAGGGAATGGGGGAAGGCAGCACGGCTTGGCGCATACAAGGTGCACATGTATACCGCGTGTGCTTCTTTTAAAATCTACCTCTATATATTCAACTGGAACACTTAAGAGCCGTGGGGCTTGAACAAGGAAATTGAATGGAATGCATAATTATAAAGCACGACGACAATACAAAAGTGAGTTTTGATTGGATCATGTGAGGTCACATTGTTTTAAAGGGAGTTCTATTGGACAATATAAGGAGATAATGTGAGGTAATGCACTGCTCTAGCATCTTAGTGAACACAGACATTAGAGAATTTAATCTTGCTGGTGGCATTGTTGGTGAGTAACTCCTTATGTCAAGAATGGAAGTATATTGATCTTCCATACTAAATATTGATCGTGGATGTTAAGTATTTGTGTAAATTCTTGGCATGGGGAAAAGCATTGGTGTGTCTTATATTAAGATAGCTCCAATTGAAATTCTAGACCCATGGATTGCTCTGGGATTTGGTAAGTTTGTCAGTAAATATATTTTGATTGTGCTTATGGGCAACAGAGAAGTACATAGGAACAGTTATAGTGTTGTGGGCTTTATATAGTGTATGTGAATAGGGAATATGACAAATTGGATAAGATCAGTTTTATTGTAAACCCTGTTGGTTAGGATAAGGAGTAACTCCTTGGGTTGAGTGGGGATACTTTCAATATGATTAGGGGGATATTTGTGGCCAGCTACAATTCATCTTTCTTTTTTTTTTTTTAAATGTTGTTAGTGTTTAATAATAATTTTAAAATATTTATAGTAATTTGGATATTGTATATTTATACCTTTACAGATGACCAGTGAGAGGTTTTTTGTTAGAACATCTTGTAACTTATGAGTGGTTGCAGCTTCATCAGTTTGTTTACTTAGTGAAATGGATGGTTGAAGGTAGGTTGAACTGATGATTATGCACTAGATAAAGTGTATAAAATATAGTTTATTGTATTTTTGTAATAAATGTGAAATATTATTTATGTATTTATTTATGTATTTATTTATTTATTTCGAATTTTTATATACCGACATTCGATACAAATATCAAATCAGATCGGTTTCCATAAAACAATACAGTCGCGGTTAAGGTGTTACATTAAACAGGGTGTCTGAACATTAAAACGTAAATTAGATAGTCATAAATAAATAGAACATTAAAACGAAAAAATTAGATAGTCATAAATAAATCGCTATATTATGTTGTTGTATAGATTTATGGAGATTCAACATTTGAAATATAATGTTTGGGGTTGGTTATTGGAGGAGAATTGGATTCATCTTTGAATAATATGTTTGGAACACACATCATAAGTACCACAAGTGAACAATTGTTGATTTGGAGATCATATGTCAGTGAACTTTATTTATCTGCATTAGTTATTAACCCCAAGTTAACCTTATAACAACCCCTGATGAAGCGATTGGTGAAACAAGGGCCTTTATTGGGTATGGGTATACAAACAGGTTATAACAGGGATATATGACAACGTGTTTCTAATTCGTTGAATGTTACTTTTATATTTTTGTATTGTATGATATGTGTGTGGCTATACAAAACAGGTTGTAACAGGGGTATATGACAATTTGTTTTTGATTTGTTGTATGTTATTTTTGTATTGTATGATGTGTGTTATTATATATATTTATATTTAGGTAGGGTATGCATGAATTGTATGATATACAATTTTTTGATGATTGGTTTTATGCTAATTTTGTAATAAATGGTTGAATATAATACATTGGTGTTTTGATTTGCTAACTATACAGACAATACCCGTTGTTGCCTTCTTTTTGAACAAATCTAAGTGCTGCCATAGCAGGTCTAAATGGAGCTACCCAGATCCCTCCTCTCTCCCACAGCACTGAAAAAGTCAAGCCAGGGATCATCAGCATCCCTGACATCCCTCTCCTTCCTGCTGCATTTTTTAAGTTAAGCTGGTGTGGGGATTTGACAGCCACCTGGCATTCCCCCTTCCTTCCGTAATACTTTATTACTTACAAATGGGCCAATTCAGTAAAATGTACAGGAGAGCCGGCGCTCCGAGGCGAGCACCGGCTCTCCCAACACGCACCCAGGCCACTCTCCTGGGTGCAAAATTTTGTATTCAAATGAGGGCCTGTGGTAATAAGGAGGCGCTAGGGACACTAGCGCGTCCCTAGCGCCTCCTTATTGGCAGAAGCGGCGGCTGCCAGCGGGTTTGACAGCCGACGCTTAATTTTACCGGCGTCGGTTGTTGAACCCGCTGACAGCCACGGGATTTTAAAATGGACACCAGCAAAATTGAGCGTCCATCTTCTGACCCGCAGGCCGCGGGCTGATTTTTTTTTAATGATTTTTTATTTTTGGGGCCTCCGACGTAATATCGCTATGATATTAAGTCGGAGGATGTACAGAAAAGCAGTTTTTTCTGCTTTTATGTACACTTTCCCGGTGCCGGACGAAATGAACTCCTGCCTTTGGGCAGGTGTTAATTTCTGAGAGTAAAATGTGCGGCTTGGCTGCACATTTTACTTTCTGTATGGCGCAGGAATAACTAATAGGCTCATCAACATGCATTTGCATGTTGTGGGCGCTATTAGTTTTTGGGGGGGTTGGACACACGTTTTCCTCATGCTATTACCTAGGGATGTGCAGAGCAAAATTTTATGTTCATATTTTTTATGTCCGAAAGGGGGTCCCACTTGCGGCCAATATGGACATAAAAAAAATCCAATGAGTTGGGTATATGTACATATGTGCAAAAAAAAAATTTAAACCCCCTCACCCTCCTTAATCCCCCCCCCCAGACTTACCACAACTCCCTGGTGATCGAGCGAGGAGTGAGGACGTCATTTCTGCAATCCTTGGCGAGAAGCATGTGACGTCGGCGGCACGTCAAGTGACGCGGCGTCACGTGATTCCCGGCTCGTTCGCGCCGGACGGCTCGTTCGGCCCAAAAAGAACTTTTGGCCAGCTTGGGGGGGCCTCCTGACCCCCCCAAGCTGGCCAAAAGTTCTTTTGGCCAGCTTGGGGGGATCAGGAGGCCCCCCCAAGCTGGCCAAAAGTTCTTTTTGGGCCGAACGAGCCATCCGGCGCGAACGAGTCGGGAATCACGTGACGCCGGCGTCACTCGACGTGCCGCCGACGTCACATGCTTCTCGCCAAGGATTGCAGAAATGGCGTCCTCACTCCTCGCTCCATCACCAGGGAGTTGTGGTAAGTCGGGGGGGGGATTAAGGAGGGTGAGGGGGTTTATATTTTTATTTTGGCTCAACAATCGCGATTTCCCACATATCGAACATATCTATGTTCGATATGTGGGAAATCCGATCGTTTATGTCGAATCAATTTTTTAAGTAAAAAAAAAATATGAGTTGCGTTTTACTAATGCGGTCAATCCGAATGCACACCCCTACTATTACCCCTTACTGTATAAGGGGTAATAATAGCGTGTTGAAAACGTGCATCCAGACGGGGCTAACGGTGCACTCAGCCGAGCGCACAGTTCTGTATTGGCCTGAAAATGTAGAAGGAGGGAGTGAAGATCATGGAGATCCTCCACCCTCCCATCATCCCACTCTTAATTGGTGCTGGAGGGAAAGGATTTAGCCAGCTAGCACTGATTTTCAGCATTAGGAAGCTAAGTTTAGGGGAAAAAAAAACAACCTTAATCTTAGCTGACTTTTTACCAGCTAGCATTTTCTTTGAAACTCAGCCTAAATCTTTATATCCTTTAGTTTAGTGAATTAAGATCCCAATTTTTAAACCTATCTGTGGTACAATGTTTGTGAGTGTAAGTGGATGTGCAGTGATTATTAAATGCTAATATTTTATAAATCGTGCAGTGGGAGCTGCACAGTTTATAAATTAATGCATATTTTAGCTTGAAAATGCACATGTGTTTACAGTACAAGAAACCGCATATATTCTTTCCCCATTTTATAAACATACGTGCACAAAGGTACATAAAAAATTATAACACGTACACCTATCCCCAATTTATACGTGGAGGCAGATATTTTATAGAGGATGCGTTTTTACCACTTTGAAAATATTGACTTGCACGTCCTTGAAATCGCCAGTTTGCCTATATCTCCGCCAGTTCGCCCAGTCCATCTCCAGTTCACCTAGACCTCTTGCACTTCACCCTTAAAATCCCGCCAGTTCACCCAGACCTCCTACCCCAAAACTACAGACAACAGACTTCACTTGAGTGAATCAGTTATCAGGTGTAAAAGTGTACGGATAAGTTTGGTAATGCGAATGTGTATATCGCTTACAAATAGCAACTACCATGTGTCCATCTAGGTCCCGCCCCAGAACACCCCTAGACTGCCCCTTTTTCGATAGAAGTTGGAAGGGCTGTTTAAACCTGGGTTCCTTATTTCACTTGTGGTGGGAATGCCCTCATATTCAGCGATTTTGGCAGGAGGTTTCTCATTGGCTGCACTGATTTTAGATTTACCAATTGATTTGCAGCCCCACATGCTCTGTTTAATGTCCATATTCCGCTTGGAGATACATCGCAACTTAAGCTATTGCAAAAGGTCATGGTGGCTGCTTTTAGCGAAATTGCACAGTTGTGGCGCTCATCCACATCTACAGTTTCTACATTCTCTGACTTACAATCACATTTAGATTTGTTGAATCAATTGGGAAAAATTACGGTGTTCAAACATAATCTCATGGCCAAATTTAGGGCCGGATTTTCTAAACTACCTCGGGTTCCTGAATCCCGGCGCTAACAGGGGGCGGGCCTGCGAAAGCCGGCAGCAATCGCGCCACCATGGTGTTATCGCTGCCAGCTTTTGCACCGAATAGCGCCATCGTAAAAGGTGTGCTATTGGGTGCGCTACTGGCAGCGATAAGGGTTCCCACCTTTTCGCCGCCAGTGATGTTTCCGCTGCGTCTGCCCTGGTGCCGCCCCAATTCCTCCTCTTCCGGTGCTGACTCCAGCCCTATGAAGCTATCGTGTGCGATACCAATAGAAAATTACCCCCTTAGTGAGGTGGGGGCTCCTTATGTTAGGTGGAAGGAGGTCAATCTTAAGGAATCCAATCTTTTGGCTATGTAAGGCTATCTCCAATAGAGATGTGAATTGGTACTGGACTCATTTCTGGTATCAGGTTCTGAATGCTTTTTTTTTTTGGCTGTCCCGAGCCAAAAAAAAACCCAAAACCCATCCCAATCCTTTAAATCAAATTATTTAGAATCCCCCACCCTCCCGACCCACCAAAACATTTCTAAAGTACTTGGTGATCCAATGGGGCTCCCAGGAGCTATCTCCCGCTCTCAGGCCGTCGGCTGCCAGTAAACAAAATAGCGCCGATGGCCCTTTGCCCTTACCATGTGACAGGGGCTATCGGTGCCATTGGCCGGCCCCTGACACATGGTAAGGGCAAAGGGCCATCGGCGCCATTTTGATTAGTGGCAGCTGATGGCCCGAGAGCAGAAGATCACTCCCGGGACCCCCTGCTGGACCACCAGGTACTTTAGAAAAGTTTGGGGGGGTCGGGAGGGTGGGGGATTCTAAATAATTCAATTTAAAGGGTTGGGGTGGGTTTGGGGATTATTTTTCTGGTTGCCCTTTATTCCCGCCCTCCCCTCCCCAAACGATTAGAAAACCACACAAAGGGGCGGATTTTAAGAGCCCTGCTCGCCTAAATCCGCCCAAATCCGGGCGGATTTAGGCGAGCAGGGCCCTGCGCGCTGGTGAGCCTATTTTACATAGGCCTACCGGCGCGCACAGAGCCCCGGGACTCGCGTAAGTCCCGGGGTTTTCGGAGGGGGGCGTGTCGGGGGCATGTCGGGGGTGGGGCCGAGCGCCGTGCCGTTTTCGGGGCGTGCCGGCAGCGTTTTGGGGGCGAGCCCGAGGGCGTGGTTACGGCCCGGGGCGGTCCGGGGGCGTGGCCGCGCCCTCCGTACCCGCCCCCAGGTTGCGTCCCGGCGCACTAGCGGCCCGCTGGCGCGCGGGGATTTACATCTCCCTCCGGGAGGCGTAAATCCCCGACAAAGGTAAGGATGGGGTTTAGACAGGGCCAGGCGGGTGGGTTAGGTAGGGGAAGGGAGGGAAAGGTGAGGGGAGGGCAAAAGAAAGTTCCCTCCAAGGCCGCTCCGATTTCGGAGCGGCCTCGGAGGGAACGGAGATAGGCTGTGTGGCTCGGCGCGCGCCAGCTATACAGAATCCATAGCCTTGCGCGCGCCGATCCCGGATTTTAGCGGATACGCGCGGCTCCGCGCGTATCTACTAAAATCCTGCGGATTTTAAATATCCCGGATGAGAAAATATCGTATGATATTTTCTCATCCGTCAGAAAAACGATTCACATCCCTAGTAACGAACTGACTTTCCCCTAAGATATGACATGACCGCCCAACCGACCGCCCACCTGACCCTCGCCCTTTCTCTTTTCTCTCCCTACCCAATTGACCCTCGCCCCTTCTATCTCCTCTCCCCTGCTCCCAACCTCTATAGGTCTTCTCCTCGTCTTCCCCTTCCATCTATTACTTCACCCTGCTAATTATCCTGATTGCTTTATATAACTTTATTGTTAAAACTAACATGTACATTTGTATATATTTCTCGTATTATCATCCCCTGCCCTATTAACCGCTACCTGTTAATGTTATTATTGTAAAGCTTGTTGCTAAGTTATTATTATTATTATTATTATTATTATTGTAAAGCTTGTTGCTAAGTTATGTTACATTGTGAACCGAGGTGATGTTTTGCAAACGTGCCTCGGTATATAAGAAACCCTTAAATAAATAAATAAATAGTCTCCAATAATTATATAAGTAATGCTTTTCCATATTTGGTAACTCCAATTTCTATGTCTCATATACAGAAACCTGTAGATTGGGAATTCCCCAAAATATTTGGTTTATAAATTGCAGGGTTTTATAAGGTGGGCAGGTGGGTGGGGAAGGTGGGAAGGAAGGAGAGGGGTTTGCAAACTAAAAACTATGACACTCTTATGCAGCACTGCTCATTTTTTCAATGATTTTGTATTCTTTTATTTGATTTATATCATTTGTTTACATCTAAACCGATGTAATATTTTTTGAATGTCGGTATATAAAAACAAATAAATAAATCCATGTATGCACTCAGCAACTACAGAAAAAGAGAAAAGAACAACACTGAGTGCTTTATACAGTCTTCAATTTTATTTCTCATGTTACTCGCTGAGTTAAGCGCTGCCTTTGGTTAACCATGTAGATTATGGTTTCCTATACAGATGGTGATTGTATCTGAGTTTATTTGCACGAGCAATGCCCTTCCTACCTGTTTGTTCTTTACTTATGTCTTCAATAAAAATTTTACATTTAAAAAAAAGAAAATGTTTAATTTAATGCAAATTTCACCGACACAGACGGTTCACTTTCAGACAAAGTACTAGATGCGCTGAATTATTTCTCACATTTTGACACCCAGATAAAACAATTAGTATGACTGGCTTAAAACTTTAACCTCTCTTCCCTCTTTTTTTTTTTGGTTCTGACCATTCAGTAAAGGAGAATGGAGCCACCTATATGAGAATAGGGGCAACGTCTTTATTTATGTCCAGGCTTTTGGAAATTGTCTAGCCGAACCCCCGATCATTCCGAGTGAGGGACAACACTTGCATAAATGTTAAAAGATTAATCGCATGATGTAAAATCAAGAAAATGCATAAAACATGAAAATGAACCAGGAGGTGCAAGAGTTCAAAGGCCATGCTGGTCTGCATCATCCCCAGCTGCCTTTCAAGAAGTCACTTGGGTAAGGAAGGCGGGGGAGGAAAGGGGAGGGGGATTAGCATTTGCATCAGGGATCGACTCCAAAATTAGGGATCATTAGGCACCTGGAGCAAAATGTTGATAAATTCTCTCTTTTGGGCACTCCTAGAGAGAATGGGCAGACCCTTTTTGCCATTATGGTACTGAGTGAAAAGAGTAATGGCAGTGTATTTCTACTAAGAAGAAAACTATTACTCCTTGGACATCTGTGAAAGTTATGCTCTGCTTGTCATTTCCTTTTTCATTTTATTGATTATTATATCTGTTTTATGGCCTGTAACATTCTTTCACATTCTGTTTTGTAATGCTGTCTCGGAGCTGTGATAATGCAGCAGTAATCTGCTGTATAAAATGTAAGCCCAGCCTATTTGTCTTTGTGACTTTAGAAGTGCAAGAAAAGAGCCCTCAGCAGTTGCGTAGGACTGTAATTCTTCTAGAACACATTCGGTGCGGCTTTCTTGGGAATGCAGCAAGTCGCAAATAAACAGTGAATGCCTGAGTCAAAGGCTTAATGCTCTATTTATCAGAAAAGCATGAATTGGCAGATCAATAAATTCTTGACACATATCTGAAAAAACAGACCTGTCCAAAGTTTGGTACATTCCAGACTATGTGTTATGCAATAGCTTAATGACAATATCATATAGGGTCAATTTTTCATAGCTCGCTGGATTGCAGGTACATGCACGCTTTTATGCATGCACACCTGACAGCTAATGTTCCAAGAGAAGTTACTACATGGTAATGTAAAGTATGCACACACTAACAGTGTGCGTGTGTACCTTGCACCTGCTATTTGCACAGACAACAGATCAAAGGACAAAGCGCAATACAAATGAAATTGCTAATGTACGCACGTTGCATGCTCTCTCCTCCTTGATCTATTAGGAAAGCCTCTTTTTAACCCAGCTAACTGCATTTGTGCTATGGAAGCCTGCCTGTGCTTTAGCCGAATTAAGGAGAACAATTGCATTCCTTTACTGAGCAGGAGAGAAGGGAACTGCAAATGGGCTTCTTCTGCAGCTGAGAGCTCAAATAGCAGGAAAGTACTTCAACTGAAAGTTATCTAGTGGTGTCATCACATAAGCAATAAGGATGTGAGATGAAGTTTGTGTCTGTGTTCCTAGTCTGATGTGCCCTGTGCTTCTTTTCCTCTTGTTTAGTTACGAGTCTATTAAAAGCATCACCTGGCCTGGAACGTTTTGGGCAAAGAGGACTCCTTTTTATACCCACTGCTCTTACCTTTCAGATGTTACTTTGGCCTGATCTAAACCTTTTGGAGCTGTCAGGCCAACCTAGCATAGCAAAAGTGGATTACTGCCTTTTCAGAAGAAGCAAAAGATGTTCTTTGTATCTGAGAAGCCAGCGTATACCTTCAAAGACAGGAAAGCCATTACTCAATTACGTATATCATAGAGCGTAGGCATGTGCATGCCAGACAGATTACTGCAGGGGTGGCTAACTCCAGTCTGCATGAGCCACAAACAGGTCAGGTGTTCAGGATACCCACAATGCATATGCATGAGATAGATTTGCATGCACTGCATCCCTTGTATGCAAATCTGTCTCATGCATATTCGTTGTGGATATCCTAAAAACCTATTTGTGGATCTTGAGGACCAGAGTTGGCCACCCTTGGACTACTACAATGTCTTATACTTAGGCCTACCAAAATAAAAGTAATGTATAAGCTGCAGTTATTGCAGAATATGGCAGCTTGCCTTTTAATAGGGTCTCCAAGGAGAATTATTACATTTTTTAAATCTGTTACCAGTTGTTAGAAGGTCATATTCAAGGTAATAACCCTTGTACATAAGGCTTTGTATGGGTGGGGACCAAGCTATCTGATATCTAAAGGAGAATGGTATACCCCAGATCAGGCAGTGAGATCATTATGGGCTGTCCTATTAAAAACACCCTCTCCTATGGAGGAGGAGAACAGTCTCTTTTTCAGCCCCCAACCTTGGGCATAAGATACCCAGAGAGATTCATCCTTCAACATCTCTGTTACAATTTAGGTGCATGTTGAAAACCTGGCTCTTTGCCTAGGCCCTTGTGGATTAGATATAATAAAGAAAATAGTCTTACTGCTGTTTGACATGAGATACAATGTGTAATGAGGACTTAGGCACTTGGCTTCTTGAGGTTTTTCTTTTTTTTTTTTATTTGGAAAACAATGGGGTTTAATCATTTTGTTGTGCTAGCTTTAAGAAGCCAAGTCTCTTAATTTTTGTATTTTATTTTTAATTGTGCTAACCCCTGAAGTCTGGTACTTCCGCATTGTGTGGGAGTTTGCATGCAGTATTTTAATTGCATTATGATCGTTTATGTTATACCGGTCTTGTATATACATTTTGTTTAATTGTCCTAATTTAGATTTGTTTTTTGGTATTTATTGTGCCTCATTATGAACTAGCACTGGGACAGTGAGAAAACCACATAATCAAATAAATAAATAAATAGATAGATAGATAGATAGATAGATAAATAAATAGATAGATAGATAAATAGATAGATAGATAAATAAATAAATAAATAGATGGGCAAAGCATGGGGCCATGAAGGAGAGAGACACACCTTCTATAGCCGCAGAGACATTGCAGGTTCATACCCTACTCCAATGTGGCTGACATTAGCAGAGCAACTTGTCATCTCGTGAACCTCATTCATATTGTGATAAAGCTGATAATGTATTACACACTAGAAAGCGACTTTCGGTCTAAACAGACACTCAAAGGGGATGGATTCTGGATTGCCGGGTTGCGCCCTCAAGATATGATGCATTATATTTGCCAGATTGCCAAACAAATTTTTGCTGGAAATTTTTCTGAGTCTCTTCTACTATTATTATTTCAAAGAGACATTTTAAAAAGCAAATAGCTGCTATCTATAATCTTTAGAATGGTAATGTATGGACCAGCCTGCAACAAAAATAGACAGGCTCTTTTAAAGCATCTCTCTTTGGCAAAGTAACACAGAACCATAGGACCTGACAGCAGATAAGGACCATAAATCTGCTTAATTCCTCTTACAATTCCATAGACCTCAATTGTTCTCAGGTATCACCTTTGAAACTAAGGATCCTCCATGCTTTTTAAAATTCTGTTATTCCTATTGTATTTTCATCTTTGCCACATATGGGTGCCCAGAGTTAGAATTTCCTTTCAAAAGGCAATGCTCGTCTATTTGCATGGAGTCGAACTGAAAATTGTTGAGGTTCACATTCAAAAGGTTAGTCTGGGTATCTCTGGGAGACTCTCGGACAAATCTTTGGTTTAAATTTTGTGCTGGTAACTCATTATGCACACGAAATTTAGCTAGCTAAAGTAAAGGTGGTGGTGAGGTGTCCTGGAGCAGGGCTTAACTCCAGCTGGTTAACATTGATATTCACTGCTATCTGGGTAAGTCTGACCATGCCAAAGAGCTATCTGAGTAACTCTGACTTTAGCCAGACACTGTATATTCAGCCAAAGGTGTCCCCAGTTATTTTCCACTGAATAGCAACTTTATCCAGAAAGCGTTCCCACTCCCTGGTGTACTCACTATGGGCCTTGTCACGGCTTAAGATAATGATCAAAATATTAAGACAAGGAGACTAGATTTTCTGACTTTCAAAATCCCATTAACTTTTTTTTAACTGATGTCTAATCTAATAAGCGCAAGTATAAGTGAGTGATGACGCTAAAAGAATACAAATAAGGTACAGAGATGATGCCAACTAAGAAGGGAAGACAGAGAGAAAAGACAAGAAGTGTGAAGAATAACAGGAGACAGGAACTGCAAGAAGACTGCATTATGGTCAATCAGAAAGTGTGTGAGAGAGAGAGAATTATAGATCGAGACAAGAAAAAGCATCAGGAACAGAAAACAAAATAATACAAAGCAAAAAAAAAACCTGACAGATAAATGGAGAAAATGATTTCAGCAAAGAAAATCTACAGAAGCACAAGCAAAAGGAAGACTAGACAAGGGAGACTGACAAAAATTTTAAAAAGCAGAGAAGATAAAATAAAAATGTAAGGTATATCCAGCTGCATTTTCTTTTAAGCTTCCAAGGGTTTTATTCAAAAATGAATTTTTCCTCAAACATGATGATATGGCAAAAAAAAAACAAAAAAAAACTAGATTGAATAGGGCTTTAAGAAGTCTAATAAACCTTTCAGCTTATCTAAAGTCATCCCCTGCAACTTAACTTTTATAATGTAGCGAGAGTTTAGAATAATTGTCTAGCTCTTGGTGCATCCAGAGTTGCTTTGGTAACAATGCTGGCAGTGCAATATTCTGATAGCAACACTGGTAACTTACACTGACAGTATCACTGGTAAAGCAACGGCATGATAGCAGCACTCCTAAATTATTCTACCAGTGTTGCTATCAAGGTAGTGTTGGATGTGCCGGGAGCTGGATGATTGCTCTCCCAGCTGTGGTTAGGGTTTGGTTTGGGTTGATGAAGAGGAGGGATGGGCTTCTGTTTATGTTTTGCCAATTCAGGGAGGGGAGGGTGTTGGGGGCCCATAGGCCCACAATGGTTTTGAACTATTGAAGGGAGGAGGGGGAATTGACTGCAAAGGACCAACATTTGTTTTACTAGGGTGAAGAATTGGCATGGCAGGCCTGCTCATTTTGGGTTTTGTTTTATTTTTTTTTATTATTTCCATTTGCTACTTATTCAGCTATATTCTCTGGGTACACGTGCCTGAGTTCACATTTCCAAATAACTTTAACTCTGTCCTTAGTCATGTCTAGAGGTAGCCAAATAACTTGTGTAGCTAACTCCAACTACTGGAGTTACTTTAACTCTGTCCTTAGTCATGTCTAGAGGTAGCCAAATAACTTGTGCAGCTAACTCCAACTACTGGAGTTACTTTAACTCTGTCCTTAGTCATGTCTAGAGTTAGTCAAATAGCTTGTGCAGCCAACTACTGGAGTTATCTAGATAATTTTTTTCAGCTAACTCAATTCCACCCTGGAAAGCCCCCAAAATGCCCCTCAGTTATCTGGAGAAATTTTATCTAGATAAAACACAGCATTTATCCATGTGATACCTGTCAGGTTTCACTCTAGTGTGCTTTGTACAGTGCTGTGCATGTCATGAGGTGCTATAGAAATGTTAAGTAGAAATCAACGTATAATATTGGGAACTTTCCAGCCATGGGAGGGTCAAGGGGGTGTTAACTTGTTGTGTACATGATACACAGTTCTTCCCCCAAATTGGATAGGCAAAATGACATTATATATATCGTTCGTCTGCTTCTATGAGGCACTGGAAGGAGCTTTGAGGAGTTTGGTTTGAGAGTAAGACACCTTTTGGGAAACTCAGGGAGGATACCTCCAGTGCAGTGCCCAGTCCAGGGTTTAATTAATCCCCTGGAGAGAGCTGTCTCTTTCTGGAACGAGCAGCAGGTCATCTGGAGAGAGTAGGACCCCTAACCCATGGAGACACCATTTCTGTCTCGAGAAGACTGGAGCCAATGTGTTTCGCCTAAAGGACAAGAGGTTTTCTGTCTGAAGGTGGGGCCTGGAAAAAGAAAGAGGTCATGGCAGACAATGATTTTATTTAGTAACTCAAGCTGCAAGAGAGAAGCGTGAATACCCACCTTGGGAACTGTGAACTCTGTTTTTCCTGCTCTTGTTTATGTAGCACCTGCTACCATTTTTGCCCAGTTTCCAGCATATTGGGGAATTTACACGCTTGGTGCCCTCCCTCTAGCTTTACCAGTCCCTCTTTGGGATGGGCTGGTTCAGGGGATGTATATTGTCCCTCTGAGCATGAGCTCGAGGTCTTGGCTGCTGCACAGTCCCCTGACCAAGAGGTGGGTGTGTTTCCTGCTACACAGTGGGAGGCAAAGAGCTTTTGGAGAGCATAGAGGAATTTTTTAGATAATTTTGGACCAGTAACCCGGAAGGAGGGTCAGGATCTCCCTTGCTGACAGGACTGGATCTAGGTGAGGATTTGCCCATGAACAGTTGAAGCAGAAGGATGTTTGCCTGTTTTGGAGAACTTTTTTCTTAAGAGAGTAAAGAGCAAGGGGATTTGAAAACTGGTCTCTAGTAGCCAACTCTAGGGAGGGGATAACTTTCGAACCCTCCAAGGAGAAGGATTCATGGACACTGATCCAGAAGTGCTACCTGGAAGGAGAAAGGAGTGCAATATAACAAGGCCACTGTTGTTTTTTTTGTTTTGATCTTTCTAATCCTTTTTATGATTTTCGCCAACTTGGCTTGGATAATACCTGGATCAGTGCATGCAAAAGGGGCAGAAGAGAGAGACTGTTGGTTGGTACCACAAAGTTCCCACCCTAGCACCAAGGGTCCAGGAGGTTTTCCTACCCCCACCCCCTCCACCAGATGAACCATGGCATTCAAAGTAGCTGTACAGTTTCATGTGGGAAGAGAAGAGATGTCCGGGAAGAAAGAGACAGCACCAGAAAAGATGTGACCCCCTTTTTTCAATCATTGATGATATTTTTTATTTTGCTCTTTCTGGACTGTGAGTTTTGGGCTTTCAATTAATTATTTTTTCTTGTCTTGGAACACAACTCTTTGATGTGGACTGGATTGTAGTGATGCCTTGGGCTTCACAGGTGAATCCTGCTCCCCTCAATACAAATCTGTGCATTTTTCCACAAGTTGCAACAACATGACTAGTGCTCTCTACCCTCTGAAGGTAACCCCCAGTGAAAGGGGATTACCTTCTGCTATGTTCTCTCACCCTAGCTTGATGGACTCTATAACAGGGTACCATCAACCTAGGATGAGAGAACATAGGACAAATTTTCATCTTTGAGAGTTTCCTCACTCCAAATGACGTCAAATCTTCACCAAGGTGTACTGTGTTGTTTGTATATCTCACTCTACATGCAAAACTTTCTCTTAAACCCTAAACCACCACTAACACCTCATCTTGACCTAGCAGGTGGTCCTTCTATAGAGATATAATAGGTGCACACAGTAAGGCCCTCCCCAGACACTCTCTCTCTCTCTCTCTCTCTCTCTCTCCCTCCCCAAGCCCAGAAATGGCCAAAATACAATTCCAAAAATTTATCACAAATTGTATTATCGCCATTTCAGACATATCACACAGCTTAACACCAGAGAAAAAGCTTTAGTTATTTCCAGTGTTAAAACCATGCATCTTGCTATAGCACGGTGGAATATGGCCCCTAATTTAACTTAAACCCACCCAAACTCCTCCCCCAATCCCATCCCCCTCAAAAATGTGCATTTGCAGCATGCACTACTATACTTTTCGCATGCATTATGGCATTAACACATGCGTTAACGCATTATCACACACGTTAACACCATAACGCATTTTGATAAATGATCCTATGAATTCTGACTTTTCAATATTTCTCCCATGTATCCGGCTATAGTTTAGCCAGATAACTTATTCCTCTAAAATTTAACCAAATTATGTAGGGGCGTTCCTGGAGTGATCCTGGGCAGATATTCAGAGTTAGCCAGATAAGTTATCCTGCTAACTCTAGTTGTGCCACAGAGTAGTCCTAAAGATAGCCGGATAAACATATCCAACTATCTTTAAAATAGCTGTTTATATTCAATAATGTGCCACTGACTATCCCTCCAAAGTTAGCCAGATAAGCTTATCCGGCTAATTTTGCACTGGCCAGTGGCTAAATATTAAACCCCCTCCCCCCCCCCCAATGTTTTTAAAAGTCTGCACATAAGCTGGGTACCTGTATACTTTTTTTTTTTTTTTTATTAAACTTTTCAAATTTTACAATAACAAATATTCTTTGCCATCTTGCAATATAAGTGCTAATACAATAAGGAAACATACATACATTGAAACTAGAATTCTCTATACAAAAAGAAAAACCCTCTATCTTTAAGCACTGATTCATTATAGAGGTAATAATGGGGGGGGGAGTAACAGAAATCACAGAGGAGTTCTCATAAGAAATACAACAAATAATGATCAGTCGAGTGGCATCTTCTTAAATATTAATCCATCAAGGTGTTACTACTGTTACTGAATTTCTAGCATTTAAGAAATCTCTAAGTTGAGGTATATCAAAGAAAATATATGTAGAGCCATGCCAACCTACAACACATTTACAGGGATATTTCACAATGAAACTTGCGCCCAAGGCCAAAACCTCAGGCTTCATCAGAAGAAAAGCCTTGCGGCGTAATTGTGTGGCTTTGGCAAGGTCTGGAAATATCCTTACCAAGCCACCACAAAAAGAAACACTCAGATTCTTGTAATAGGTACGCATAATCAAATTTATATCTTCTTCAGAAAATAAAGTTACAAGAAGTGTCTCTCTCCTCGTTACCCTCCACTTCCGAAGCTTCCAGGTATTGTGTCAGGTTTGCTAAGTTATCCAAAATATTATTTCTGGTATTATCCTGTTTTTGAGACAGATGTATCACTTTTTTTATTACAGGAATCTTCTCCTGAGGGATTTTCAAGAAATCTCCCAGGTATTTCTTAAGAGTTACTAGACATAGTTCGTCTTTAACCACTGGGAAATTAAGTATCCGTATATTCAGATGTCTGATAGAGTTTTCTAATGATTCCATTTTACGTAGTGTAGCTAGTCTTTCTCTTGAAAAGGCAGCAGTTACCTCTTTCAGTTCTTTAACCTCCGTTTCTACTTTTTGGATAACAGTTCCTTGTTCTTGCAAAATTTGCTGGTGGTCATGTGCTACTAAATCAAGTTTAGCAGAAACTCCCTGTAACTTTAGAGACTGCTCTTGTAGCTTAAAATCCATTCCAGCTATAAGCTCCCAAATGGAGTCTAAAGTTACAATTGCTGGTTTTTCAATCCTACATGCTTTCAGACTCACCCCGCTGGCTCCTAGAGTCGTATCAGTCCTCACCACTGCGTCATCCACGCCTTCTCTCCTTCCTTCTCCTCCATTCTGGCTTTTAGGGGTAGAAGTCGTCGCATCCCATGGGATCACACCTTCGGCTCCCCCCGACTGGGTCGCTTCACCCGTGTTTCTTCGGGGTTCTCCAGTAGCTCCCGGGGATACCAGGGAGGAGGCTTGCAGCAATTGTTTCGGCGTCGGCGGGCTCAATGATATTTCTCCCGGCGAAAATGGCTCTCCTCCAGTCACTCCGCCAGCGGGAGTTGCCGCCCATCCTGTTGAAGTAGCGAACTCCCTGATTAATCTCTGGTCCGAAGGTAGAGTGGATTCGGTGGGGTATACTCGCACTCTACCTTTCCTTTTGTGGGGCATAATTCGAGGTAAAACTGAAGTTTCAGCAGAAGAAAATCTGGAATCAGCCGGAGCCTCAGAGAGATGCTGCCACTCGATCGGCCATCTTGGTTACGCCCCAGCCCTGTATACTTTTATATGAACTGCATAGAGTTGGAAGTGATGCACATACTTTTTCATTTAAAAAAATGTACATGTAAATTAACCTGTACAAGTTATGTCCTCTGAAGAGAAGGGTGTAACCCGATGCAAATTAATCTGCACACATCCTGGGCCAATTTCCCAAGCATTTTGAAAGCAAACTTATGTGCTGTGACTCATTTTCCTCTCTCCTCCCAGTTATAGTACCACTTTTCACAACCAACTCTCGGATTAGCAAAATAATCCCTCAGATTGAAGGACACCTTGAAAAAATCTCAAATCTTCACTTCTCTCTCTCTCTCTCAGGTAGGAAAGGTTGGTAAAAAAAAATCCTTCCAACAAAAATCATACAGTGAATTAACAACACAAAAAGAAAGATAAATTATCAGTCACCACTGACTGTGAGTTGGAAATCAGTCTCTTAACTGGCAAAGACTCCTTAGCTGAGGCTTTGAATCTATACCATGAAATCCTAAAAGGATTGAAAGGAAAAGCTCCTACTCCTTTAACTCCAAACTTAAACGTCCATCCAGACACTTTTTAATATGCAAGCTGGAATAAACAACTGCAGCCATCTCCAGTGGGGGTGTAGAAGCAAGATGATGCTTTCCTCTACCCTACACGACATGACCTAGCTGCTGGACCCCACACCTTAGTAGGGATGCCAATGGGGCTGTCTGCATACAAGTTACATGCATCCTTTAACCCTACCTGAACAGATTTAAAATTATGTGCATAACACATTTCTCTGATCCTTCAGTCCTTCTATCTGTACATAGAAAATAGAGAGACTGAACTTAGTACCCATTGTACTGCAGCATGGTTTGCGAATTATGCGGTCAATTTAATAATTTAGATGTCTGTATTCATAGGGTTTTGTCTGGCTAACTTCTAAATCACCTGGACAAACCCACAAGTTTAAATATCCTGCCTCTCCAACTGGTTCAATTTTACTTGGGGAAGTGCTGGGGAAACCTTCTCACCTGACTGCCACTGATTGTGCTCCCACCAGAGGCTCCTAGGATGACTAAGATTCTATGCAGCTGGATTCTGGACCTGCCTCCTGCTGTTGACATCACTTCTGGGCTGGCCAGCTTTAAATGCTGATCCGGGCCAGGATGGCAAGGTCACAGCTGGCAAGTTCACAATCAAATGGGTACAATCAAAGGAGGTTCACCCTAGAGTGTAAACTTTTGTGTACCCAATGTATGATAATAGGAGATTATGTGTCTATGAATGCATTTATCTTGGAGCTCTCATTTTATATTTTGTCAGAATGGCCCAGGAAGGTCCAGGCTGGGCTTGGCTCCGCCCAAACAGATAAGCCCAGGCCCAAGCTTATTGACGGTGGTATAGGAATTGGAGGGGCCCTGGGAGGCCCCGGGATGTGGCAAAAGGGACCCAGAAGGGCCTAGAAAGGCCACTCAGTAATAACAAATATAGAAAAATTGGGGGGTATTTTCAACCTAGGCTATTTTCAGTTCCTTCCATTCAGAATGAACAAAAAAGGCTTTTTTTCAGTCTAGATGTGCAATTTATTTTAAATGAATGCACATCCCTATGAGGCAATTGAATTCCCCACACATGAGACTGGATACCTCTTAGTCTTACTGTTCTGCCAAGATTCCCCTGAGCATGTAAAATCAATTTGCCAATTAAAGTGACAACTAATCTCATGGTCTGAATAGTTTTTAATTTCTTTCCATCTTAGAGCCAGTTTACCTGTTTATACTAGACCTCCTGCCATTTATTTATTTATTTATTTAAAGGATTTATATACCGGAAGTTCCTGTATAATATACATATCACCCCGGTTTACAAGGAACATGCAACAAAAGACTTTCAGAGGTCCAAATGACCCTGAGAAATTCAAGCTCAGAGTGTACAGTTGATGACAAATCCAGTTCCTGATGCAGTGATTGCTCTGACTGATCGATGGAACCTGTCTTTATCACAATCTTACAGGGCTGGTGCTAGCTTTTTTGCTGCTCTGTAAACAATTATTGTGCTCCCCTCATTCATTCTCTGTCCCAGGCCTACCAACAAAATGCCCAGCTCCTTTCAGCCATACAAACTTTAAAAACTGACTCTATTCCCCCCCGTCTCGAACCCATGGCTGAATCAAGGGTATTAGGTGCCCTAGGCAACCCTTCTAGTCTTGCATAATGTCCCCACCCCCACACCATTCCACACACACAGTTAAGAGTTATACATTTATATTTTACATGAAAAATATCAAAGTACAATGTTCTGAGGTAAACATATCACTTCCATTAAATTTACATGCACTGCTGTGATGCCAACCAGAAATCCCTGCAAAAAAGACACTTGGAACCCATATGGTATTAGGCCTATTGTCATATGTATTGGGTGAGGGCTTGACCCTCTGAACGCCCAAATACACTAATACACTTTCTATTAGGAAAATGCCTCACCTCAGTCACAGATGCAGAACATAACCAGACCCTCACCAAATACAGAATAGAGCAACCATAAAGTAGAAATACAAATGCACAGACAAAAACTGAACTGGAAACTGCAAGAAGCCAGACACTCTATGCAGTGCATCAATGAAAAAACAGAACCATCACCATTCCTCAAACATCAAACAATAAAATCAAGAAATAAAATAAATACATATTCATAATACTAAAAACATACCAATAATATTTCAAAAAAAGTTGATGAATAAAAGATCAAATAATTAAAAACTCATATACAAGTTTTTTAAATGTCCCAAACACCAATAAAATATTTCAGACAGCAGACACAGCAAATAACACCTGAAAAATAAAACTAAAAAGGATTTTTAAAATCCACGCTCTCCATACCTGGGAACTTTGATTTCAAGTCATCCTGAGATTGTTGTGGATTAGTGGGAGTGGGATGCACAAACTTTCTTCTCTCTTTCTTATACACGCACATACACACACACACAAGCTCACACTCACATACGCTCTTTCTCAGACAAATCCACCAGAAGCATCAGGCCCTCATCTTCATTTCAGCTGCTGGCAGATTGGAATCCACATGTAGCACCCATTCTCTCTCCACCCCCCTCACCAGACAAGCTCCCATTTACACCCACACACCCCAGGCAAACTCCCATTCACATCTACCCAAATCCCAGGCAGGCTCCCATTCTTGATTACGTTCAAGTACTGTAGTTATTTCCTTGCCCCCAGCAGGTTTATAATCTAAGAGGTCTGTGTACTTAAGGTTTTCTCCCATTTTGTATCTATGGAAAATCTGCTTAAAAGTGACGTTTTAAAACTTCTCACATATTTCATATTTTAGAAAAGTCCAAAATACATGCACATATATACATTTGTGAAAAAATGGGGGGTGGGGGTTATAGGGGCATTCCTGGGTGGGGCCAACAGTTATGCATGGACGTTGCTATTTTAAAAGACACTTACTTGCATACATTTTCCAACTTACTTGTGTATTTCTACACCTGCTAGCTATCTGGTGTTAATGATAATAAATGTGTTTATTGTATAGTAAAGACTGGATGAGAGGTCTGGGTGAAGTAGGGGGAGTTCAGGCTGAAGAACCAGGAAGGTCTCGGTGACTTGTCGAAGGACTGGGTGAACTAGTGGACTAATTAGTTAAACTGGTATGAAAAGGAGTGTACATTAGACCCTCTTTAAAATTTCAGGACCAGGCATTTAGTCAAATTGAAAGATCAAGATCCTTAAAAAAAAAAATTCATAAACCATTGTTAAGGTGGAGTTGTAGAAATCAATTTTTTATCTCTGGGATAAGCACCTAGGACTCTATCTACCCCTTGGGACCCTGCCAAGTACTTGTGACCTGCATTGGCCACTGTTGGACACAGAATACTGGACGATGCACTTTTCATCTGACCCAGTATAGCAAGACTTATGTTCTTATGATAGACAATTAAATATCTCAGTTTCATGCACATGAGGTGAGCCTCTTTCGAAACCCAATAACAACATAAAGCAAAGCTTATTGTGATGGCATATTCCTACCTAGATCTGCCAGGAAAGCAGGATGAGACAGAATTATATTTAGAATTCAATATGTCCTTTCATAACATGGGGTGCTATTCATATAAGGAAATCCTTCTTCCACAAAAATGTAATTTAAAATACGTCCATCAGGTATCGAATTGAATAAACATACCACAGTCAATGATTCACATTTTTTAATTTGCCACTGTGGAGTCTGTAAGCTACACCACTCTCCCTAGTTGAGTCCCTCCCGAAGAAGCCAACAGGCAAAACATGGCCGTGTCGGGGAACCACATTGTTTGAAATACGGACTTTTGATTGAGCACAGTGGTGAATTTAAAGATGGGAATCACTGGCTATGATATGTTTATTCAATTGGAAGAAGGAAGACATTTTTGTGGAAGAAAGATTTCCTTATATGAATAGCCCTGTTATGAAAGGACATATTGAATTCTAAATATAATTCTCATTCTCCTTTCCTGGTAGATTTACTTTCTTGTGGTGAGTTCTGATATCCACCCAGTGACTTTGCTATTATTACATTCCTACTTAGATCACCATAAAAAGAAGATTCAATGCACTAGTCCAGGAGCAAAGGAAGAAAGAAAACAACACATGTATGGCTATAACAATAATTTAAGTTTGAGTGATAATATTATATCCATTTCCATCCAATCATCCAGAAAACACTAGGAACTTGGGAGAAAACTAGCACAGAAGCACAGATGGAAGCAAAAAATAATTACAGCTCTGTATGACGGTGACTAACGCAAATGATGTGAAATAGTCATCATGCTACATACCATAGGAGATGGGGGGCTTAGAAATTTATATAAGGTAGGGGTGTGCATTCATTTGCAACATATTGGCAATCCGCAACGTATAGGGCCATATTCATTGTATTCGTGGGGAAGTGAAACGTATAGCGATTCACACGAATACAACAAATCTTCACCAAATTATTCTCCCATCTATAGGAGCGAATTTAAACAAAACCCCTACCCTCCTGACCTCCCCCAAGACTTGCCAAAACTCCCTGGTGGTTCAGCAGGGGTCCGGGAGCCATCTACTGCACTCACGCCGTCGGCTGCCAGCATTCAAAATGGAGCCGATAACCCCTGTGACATAGTAAGGGCAAAGGCTATCGGCGCCATTTTGATTACTGGCAGTGGACAGCCTGAGTGCAGATCGCTCCCGGAGCCCCGCTGGACCACCAGAGACTTTTGGCAAGTCTCGGGGGCCCCTCCTGACCCCCAAGATGGCGCCGACTGTCCATTACTCCTATCATGTGACAGGGGCCGACCAATGGCACCGGTAGCACCTGTGACATAGTAAGGTCAAAGGCTATTGGCGCCATTTTGAATACCAGCAGCCGACGGCGTTAGTGCAGTAGATGGCTCCTGGACCCCCGCTGGACCACCAGGGAGTTTTGGCAAGTCTTGGGGGGGTCAGGAGGGTGGGGGGTTGTAGTTAATTAAATTTTAGCCGGGAAACAAATAAGAATGGAACGCATGAATGGATCGAGGCCCCCCCTTGCTGAATGCAATGTATCTGCCCCCCCACAAATACAACTACCAAATGTAACATGTGCGGTCCCTCTGCACATCCCTAGAGTCAGGCAAGAAAAGATTTGCAGAGGCTCTGCAGGTATTTAGAATATATTATAAACCCAGAAAGAGCCCAGTGTTTGAAAGGGACAAGTTCTGGACCCACAGGTTAGATGAGGCAGCGGATATTGATAAATTTATAGCTTAATTAAGACAAAGCCACAAGGTAATGAATTTTGGGACAGAAGACATAGAATTCTAAGAGATAAAATTGTGTTCTGTGTCACAGACAGCAAATTAAGGGGGTTATTTTTCAAAGCGTTATCGTGAGTGTTAGGGCCTTATTGCATGCGATATAATGACATAATGCAAATTATCTGGAGGGGAGGAGTTGGAGCGGGGAGGGGAACATTATCGCTGGAAGTAGTGAAAGGCTACAGCCGGCCACACTGCGGTGCGAACGGCTGTGGCCTTTCGCAGGCCTGCCCCCCCCCCCCCCCGCCCCCTTTTTCGCGGGATTCATCATTCTGCAAAGAATGATGAATCCAGTCCTAAAATAGAAAATCACAAACTATCAGTGAGCCAGATATATGCAGAGCCAACGTTATAACAAGGGCTCAAATACAAGGTCTCAAGGAAACTGTTTGATATTCTTATACATGTGTTAGGGAAAATGAAGTCTCAAGCAGGGGCTACATTGAAAATAGAGGAAAAAAGAGTCAGAAAACCCCAGGGGGCACCCATGCATATGGATTCATGGGACACTCCCGTGCTTAAACAACTGCACTAGTTACCAGTTCTTCAACGAATTAAGTTTCAAAATATTTTATTAGTGTTTAAGGCAGCGAGGATGGATAGTCCAAATTAGCTTTCGGAGCTGGTTACATTTTATGTACCATCTCATCAACTTTGCTCTTTAAATCATCATCTGTTAATAGTTCCCAGTGTCAAACAGGTGCATCTTCAAGAGACACATTACTAGCCTATTTCAATAGTTGGCCCTAGTATGTAGAATGAGCTGCCAAATGAGCATCATTAAAGCCATACATAAATGTTTGAAGGCATTGCTATGATAGTTTAATTTTGGATCTGATTGCAGTTGAGATAGTCAAGTCAGTATGTTAGTTATCTAATATTTTATGTTTTGCTTATTAATGTGTATTTTGTTTTTTAATTGCTCATTATATGTGTTTGTTTCCTATTGTTTTAAGTTTATAGTGTTATTTACTTAGCATCATATTTTTGTTATAAGTGGGTTATAAATATTTAAAATAAATAAATTATGACCTTAGACATTGTGGGAAAAGCCACCAATCCAAGGCATATCCAGGCTATGGTACCGCATGCAGAAAATGCAATGGATTCAACCACTTTGCAACATTGTGTAGAACAATATTTTCAGCTTATGCTGAGCAAGCCACAAAAACAAAAGATTCACTTTTCTTAGCTACAGTTGTGAGAAGGCAACATGGATTCTTTAAGGGCAAAACAGTATGAAGACGTACAAATTGGAGATTAACAGTGTCAATCAAACTGGACAGTTGTGCTGAGGCAAACACTGTTCCAGAAAACATTATCATATGACATGGTCACCAACACACTCCTTGTTGCTTTTGGTGGGTCATGTATAAAACCAAAACGAGAAGTGATAGCATTACGTCAGTCCCCCTCCTGTACAGAGGAATTAAATTTCTTTATAACCAGGGACAATAAGTCACTATTACTTGTCAGTTATGTTTAATTTGCCATGGACCTCATATGCACAGCACACCTGGTACAACCAAAGCTCTAACAAGTAAAAAGGAGTAGATTCAAATGTACTGAGACATTTGAAGGACTAGACTGTTTCCCAGGGAGGCATAATATTCATGTTAACCCTGACATATATTGCCGGTGTTTCAGGGTTGTAGAGGCATTCCTTGTGCTAACACAGAAAAATTGAAAGAGACATTGGACTACCTGGAGGTATCTAGAGTTATCAGTAAGGTGACAGAGCATGGGTTAATTAAGTGTTTCTGAACCCTCTTCTGGAACCTTGTCGGGTTCTCAGGATTGCTACAATGAATATGCATGAGATAGATCTGCATACAATGGATATCTTGAAAACCTGGTATCCAAGCAATGACGGATTTAGAATTTTGCCACCCCCTAGGCATCAATGGTGCTGTGGCCCCTCCTCTCTTCCTGAGTAAGGTCAGAGAACAGGGCGTAGGTCTGACACAGACCCAGCGATGCCTGTGGCAGCTCAGGGATAGATTCTATGGCAAAAATGGGAAAATTCTGAAGAACACTGACAAACATTTCCATTTTTTAAATTACATGACAAATCTTGCTTGTGTCTGTAGAATTTATTTTCCTTTTATTAAGTAAAGAAAAGCGATCTCAAGCAGACTGCTGTCATCGTCCCGTTCTCCCCCCCCCCCCCCCCCCCCCCCCCCAATTTGTTTCTGCTATAGGCACATCTTGTGTGCCCATTGACAAATCCAGAACTGCCTCCAGGAGAGGGCTGGGAAACACTGGCTCAACAGCTTAGTAATAACAGAAAAGTAAATGGAACGCTAAGGGCGTGTTTGAATCCCGGAGGCCTGAACAAAGCAACCTGACAAACAGCACTTCCCCGTACCTGCAGTGGAAGGTGATTAAAGAGACCTCGGCAGGTAAACAAATTTTCCCCCTCTTAGATCAGAAAAATGGGAATTGACAAATACGTCTGGATGCAGAATCAGCAGAGCAATGCCCATTCAGCGCGCCTGGGAAAGGATCAAGTCAGCCAATGAAGTGTTTCAACAAACGAACCATGAGTGCTTTGGAAACACTGAAGGCGTGCACATCAACGCTGATGACATGATCATTGCTGCAGCCATAACACAAAAGCACAATGATATCCTAAAGAAGGTGATGAAGTGAGGTCTGGCTAAGAAACATGCACTTCAACAAGGATGAAACACAGCTCATAGTTACTGAAGCAAGCTATACGGGGACATTAAGGAAGCTGCTTAGGAAGGATGCTGGGTGGCACTGAAAACAGCTATCGCCACTGCATCAGGGCTGAGAACCTTTGAAGCAAAGGAATAGCTTAAAATGCAAACAGATGCTTCTAAGGTGCATCAGTCACCTGAGAATACGCCTGAGAGCCTGCTGCCCACCCTAAGTAATCTGCAAAAAAAGTTATGAATTGCTATGCTCGGAACCATAGTCCTCACCTGAGTCCCAAGAGGAACCTGGTGTCCCCACACTACTGAAAGAGTTAATAAGAGTATTCAGTGGGTTCAATGCCAGTCAAAACAAGAGTGGTGAAAGGGAATCTTTAACAAGGAATATTTCAGAAAGTTTCCCTTTCACCCCTCATGTTTTGCTTGGTACTGAGTTTACTGAGCATAAGAACATAAGAACATGCCATATTGGGTCAGACCAAGGGTCCATCAAGCCCAGCATCCTGTTTCCAACAGTGGCCAATCTAGGCCATAAGAACCTAGCAAGTACCCAAAAACTAAGTCTATTCCATGTTACTGTTGCTAGTAATAGCAGTGGCTATTTTCTAAGTCAACTTAATTAATAGCAGGTAATGGACTTTTCCTCCAAGAACTTATCCAATCCTTTTTTTAAATACAGCTACACTAACTGCACTAACCACATCTTCTGGCAACAAATTACAGAGTTTAATTGTGAGTTGAGTGAAAAAGAACTTTCTCCGATTAGTTTTAAATGTGCCACATGCTAACTTCATGGAGTGCCCCCTAGTCCTTCTATTATCTGAAAGAATAACCGATTCACATCTACCCCTTCTAGAGCGCTCTCATGATTTTAAACCCCTCTTATTAACTCCTGGGCTATGAATTTTGCCTGAATTCCAGAGGCGATAATGATCAGCAGACATTGCACCTATTGTTTGTAAATGAATTGAAGCTTTACAGCTCCTGTAATCCTCATTTATCAGAACAACTCAGATTAGTGAAGAGCTTCTCAAATGACTTCAGAATGGCATTTGGCAAGGACAAATGTACCAAGGCAACCTTCCATAAGGGAAAATTAAGCAATACTGAAAACATCTCTCTGACTGAGCGTTATAGGATTAAAAAATCTTGAACAGGAAGGTGTATATAAATATCTAGGGGTGGATGAAAGGTCAATACTTCAGCACAAGTTGCTGAGAGGAAAAATGATTAAAGAATACTATAGGAGATTGAAATTGATTTTGAAAAGCACCTTAACAACAGAAATAAGAAATGAGCTATCAATCAACTTGCAATTCCTATACTTTCCTATAGTTTTGGAATAGTAGATTTGCCTGATAAGATCTTTGCGCCTGATTTACTAAGGCTTTTCTCCCATTCTCTGTCAATGGTAAAAATGCTTAGTAAATGAGGCCCTTAAATAGCTGGATGTAAGAACAAGGAAAGTTCTTCATGCCTATCATGTAATCTATAAGAATTAATGTATGCCAAGATTGTATATTCCAAGAGATGAAGGCATTATGGGCCATGTAGAAATAGATTATACATATAGAACTGTTATAAGTCATCAAGCAAACCTATCAGCATCAACAGATCCCAATATTCAAAAAAGTTCTGAAGTACAAAAGTAAATGGCCAGAATTGATCTCCATCCTTAAGCTCAAACAATGATTTTGGCAAGTGGAAAGAATGAGTAAGAATTTACCAACCTAAGAAGGGAAAGAAACCACGGAATTTGCAAAATGAAAAAAATCTCTTCACAGAATCCTAATCCGTAAACAAGGAAATCAATTGGAAAAAACACAAATGTAGTGGGAAATATAAAGTTGCTTCAGAAACCACATATGGATCAAAGCCTGACTCAGGAATGACTAAGGAGAGGGGATCTTAAATCAGGATGAGAGATTAATAATCGCGGCACAGGATAGTGGCATCTTCGTTTTCAGTTTTTATTTTATTTTGCCTGGAAATTTCAATGTGATAACAAAAAAGGTCAGTGTAAAAATGACTTTGATATAACACACAGGAATAGAATCAGTGAAACATCATTTTTCCATGATTTATTTTTTTGTTAAAACATTGAAAGTCCTAGGCAAAATAAAATAATAGCTGATAATGAAGGGCCCTAAGGATAGTGGATTACCAGCATGATGGTTGACAGCCAGCCTAGGAAAAAATGGTAAATCAGATAAACGCAGATTCTATAAAACACAGCTAGAAACAGTTACACACCTTGTCGCTAGGATCTGTATACAGAAAGGCATAGTAAGTGGGGAAAACTCATCCACTACAAATTATGTAAAAACTATGATGTCACTATACCAGAAAAGCACTGGGACCATAACCCTGAGAAAATGATAGAGAATAAAGAAGTTGTGATCAGCTGAGACATTCCTGTTCCAACAGACCGTCAGTCCCTGTGACATAGTGAGGACGAAGGCAATCGGCGCCATTTTGAGTACTGGCATCCGACGGCCGGAGGGCAGGAGGTCGCTCCCGGACCCCCGCTGGACTTTTGGCAAGTCTTGTGGGGGTCAAGAGGCCCCCCCAAGCTGGCCAAATGTCCCTGGGGGTCCAATAGGGGTCCTGGAGTGATCTCCTGCCCTCGGGCCATCAGCTGCCAGTGATCAAAATGGCGCCGATAGCCTTTGCCCATACTATGTCACAGGGGCTACCGGTGCCATTGGTGAGCCCCTGTCACATGGTAGGAGCACAAGATGGTGCCGATGACCATGTGACAGGGGCTGACCAATGGCACTGGTAGCCCTGTGACATAGTAGGTCAAAGGCTATCGGCGCCATGATGAAACCGGCACCGAGGGTGTGAGAGTGCAGGGGATGGCTCCTGGAGCCCCCGCTGGACCACCAGGGAGTTTTGGTGAGTCTTGGGGAGGGGTGAGGAGGGTGGGGAGGTTTGCTTAAATTGATTTATTTAGGCGGCCGAATAATTCGGCGAAGATTCATGTATTCCTGGGGAATCGCAATACGTTTCGCTTCCCCATCAATACAACGAATATGGCAACATCCGTTGCGGATTGCCAATACATAGGCACCGAATGCACACCCCTACCCCAACATATTCAGATAATTTCTAGCCGGATAAAGAGTTAACCAGCTAGAAATTAGCCAGATAAGTCGTCGAATATCTCAGCTACACCATAAAGACTATGACATGAGTGGTAAATGCTGAGCTTCACCAAGGATTAAGTGCTAGTAACTTCTGGCCCTGTTCTGACAGAGATAATTTACCACCAATAAACTGAGATGGACTGATGGATTACTATGCTGAATAAAATGAATTTAATGCATGCTACCACACCTCTAAGAAGCAAGCTGCTCAGAGCCATTGCCTGTATCTCAGTAAGGCATTTTGGGATGTTGTTGGTGAGGAAACCGATGTAGTTCTATTTAGCTCCAGCAATAAAATAGCTGTCCTTTTATATTTCTGCAGCTTGGTGTTGCTCCTGTTCCTGTGGTTTCCACAAGCTGTGAATTTGTTAGACAACAAACACAACAGAGAAAAAGTGGAAGACTACAGTGGATAGACTTTATCTTTCTTATTCACCATGATAAAGGTAAACTTTTTAGGAATTAGAAGAGGACTCATAGAGGACATCAGAGCTCGAGATAGAAGTGGTTACCAAACTGCCACCATCTATGCTTTATGCTCTGTCACAAGCATCAAGGAAACATTTCAGACTGTGTGTGTATCTGTGTGTTAGATCACATTCAAGAAAGAGAGTATGAAAGAAAAGACATGGGTAAGAAAAAAACACGAGCATTCAAGTTTTGAATTTCAAAACTATAGACTTTGTCAAAATGGGGGAAGAATTAGAAGTGTTGCACGCCCCATCTGTGCCCGGCCTGCGCACGGGCCTCTTCACCTCGCTAGCTCCTCTGCAGGTCACGGGTCGGCCTCCCCAGCGGCAGCCGCAAGCCCCTCCAGGCCTCGGCATCCCGCAGCAGCGGTCGCCGGGCATTCCACTGCGCACCAGTCCTCACGCCGGAGTTCGGCGTCCCCAGTGGCGTTGGCCGCACCCCTACATGCGAGTGCAAGCGGACCGCCCAGCCTCTTGTAGGGCCAGGAGCGGGTCCTAGCTCTGTGGCACGCCCTGATTGAACGTACGATATAAGGAAGTCCCTGCCTGCACTTCCTTGTGTTGGCAATCGGGTCAGCACTGTAAGTGTACTAGTTTGCCTCCGCATTCACAGTCTTGTTCCAGTCTTGTTCCAGCCTTGTTCAAGCCTTGTTCAAGCATCCTACTGTTCCAGCGTCCTACTGTTCCAGCCTTGTCCAGCGTCCTTCTGTTCCAGTGTCCTTCTGTTCCAGCGTCTGTCTGTCCTGTCTCCTCAGTTAGTACCCTCGGACTATCTCTCTGGTACTGACCTCGGCCTGCTCCTTGACCATTCTGTTCGCTGCTTGATTCTGACCTCTGCCTGCCTTATGACCTCATCTGACCTCTGGAACCTGACCCCTGCTTCATTGACTACTCCTTGGACTGATCCTCGGATTCTGACCCCGGCTGCCATTGACCACGTCTCCTGATTCTGGATTTGTCTCTTGCCTTGACATCGCCTACACTGTACTGACCTTCCTTGCTCCTCCAGACCTACAGCCTAGTGTCTGACTGCGCTCCCTTGCTGCTCGTTGTCCCTCCTCTCTACTACCTCTCCTGGAGACCCTGTGAAGCCCACCTAAATCTAAGCAGTCTAGGTCCCTACGGGCTCCACTCGGGGGGGGGGGGGGGATGGGCTCATCCTAGCCTCTGTCTCCTCCTGTGCTCCACACCCTGGGGGCAGGTGCTTCCTGGTCTCTACCAGGGAGCTGTTCTCCATTGCTCCAGGACAAGGGTCCACCTCCAAGCAACAGGATGCCAAGGCCATGGACTCAGTGGAGTCTCCCACCTCCAGTGCCCTACCAGGTTTGGCCGCCATGGTCCAAGAACATTGCAGGGCTTTAGAATTGCTAGTCTCTTCGGTGGAAGAGCTTCGTTCCCAGCTGGCCAATCCCGTGGGCCTATCGGCTTCTATGCTACCCAAAGCATCGTTGGTGCTCCCTGCACCTCCTTGATACGAGGATCCATGCTCCTGTCGTGGCTTCCTCAATCAGTGCTTCATGCAATTTGCACTGCAACCCTCCTTGTTCCTGAAGGAAACCACTGAAGTGACCTTTATCCTTTCCCGCCTAGAAGGGAAGGCTCTTGCATGGGCCTCTCCATTATGGGAATGCTCTTATCCCATGCTTTCCAAGCTATCTGAGTTTGTTGCTCTCTTCAAGCTTCAGAGCTTCGGAGACCCAGGCCGCCAAGCTGTAGCCAGCCATAATCTACTCCACCTCTGTCAAGGGTCAAGGATCCTCTCTGAGTATATGGTGGAGTTCAGGACCCTGGCTACTGAGCTCGGGTGGCAAGAAGATTGTCTGCAAGCCATCTTCCTAGATGGACTCTCCAGCGCTCTCAAAGATGAACTCTCTACCCGTGAGACTCCCACGTCTCTAGAGGACCTGATTTCCCTCACCGGGAAGATCAACCATTGTCTCCAGCAAAGGTGCCTAGAAGTAAAGGCTTCCCACTCTCCTACACCACATTCCATCAGAGTCCTCCAGCCAAGACTCCATCACCACCATCTGCTCCCATGGTGGAACCTATGGAGGTAAATCGTGGGTGACTGTCTCCGACCGAACGTCTCCGTCGAAGGAAGAAGGGTTTTTGCCTTTACTGTGGTGCTTCCGGACATCTTCGGCAGTCCTGTCCGATCCGTCCGGAAAACTGCAACGCCTGAGTGCGGTGGGGGTCCCAAGCTTAGGCACTACTGTCACCGGCCCACAACTCCTGCTTCCAGTCTCTCTGGGAATCGAGGCCCACTCCTTCGCCACCACTGCTCTTGTCAATACAGGAGCAAGTGGCAGCTTCATCATGGATGACATTGTCAAGCTTCTGAACATTCCTCTTCAGCCATTAGATGTGAGCCTCTGCATCGTCTCCATTCAAGGAGAACATCTTCCAGGGCTCATCACCCATCAAACAGTGGCTGTCCGTCTTACTGTGGGCACTTTCCATGAGGAGGAGATGTCCTTCTATGTGTTAAAATGTTCTACACATCCAGTCATACTGGGGCTGCCCTGGATCCAGGTCCACGAACCCCAGTTCGATTGGCATTCCCTGCAGTTGGTGCAGTGGGGTTCCAAATGCCAGAAGACATGTCTACGTCAAGTATCTCCAGCAGTCTCTGTCGAAGTCTACCACCCTATCTGGTTTGCCTACCCAGTATGTTGAGTTCAAAGCTGTCTTCTCGAAGCAGAAGGCAGACACTTTGCCTCCACTACGCAAGTTGAATTGCTCCATAGAACTTCTGCCAGGTATGATGCCTCCCAAGGACAGAACTTATCCATTGTCTCATCCAGAAACCCTAACCATGTCTGAGTATATGAAAGAGAACTTAGAAAAAGGGTTCATTCGTCCCTCTGATTCTCCTGCTGGAGTGGGCTTTTTCTTAGTCAAGAAAAAGGACGGCAGTTTACGCCCTTGTATTGACTACAGAGGGCTCAATGCCATAACCCCAAAGACCAGTACCCCTGCCCCTTATCAGTGAGCTGTTTTACCGCCTTCAAGGGGCACAGATCTTCAACAAGTTGGATCTGAGGGGTGCGTACAATCTGGTATGCATCCAACCTGGAAACTGCATTCAACCTGAGGGCTAGTCACTATGAATAAACTGTGATGCCCTTTGGGCTATGCAATGCCCCAGCGGTCTTTCAATGCCTTATGAACGAAATCCTCCGAGACCTCTTGTACTCATTCGTAGTCGTATATCTTGACGACATCCTGATCTTTTCCAAAGACCTTGAATCCCATCGAGATCATGTTCAAATCATCCAACAATGTCTACGAGAAAATCTTCTTTATGCCAAGTTAGAAAAGTGCCTCTTCAAGTGAAATCACTTACCCTTCCTAGGTTTCTCTATGGATCCAGATAAAGTCCAGGGGATCTACTGTTCCAGCATCCTACTGTTCCAGCCTTGTCCAGCGACCTTCTGTTCCAGTGTCCTTTTGTTCCAGCATCTGTCTGTCCTGTCTCCCCAGGTAGTACCCTCGGACAGTCTCTCTGGTACTGACCTCGGCCTGCTCCTTGACCACTCTGTTCACTGCCTGGATCCTGACCTCTGCCTGCCTTGTGACCTCGTCTGACCTCTGTAACCTGACCCCTGATTCGTTGACTACTCCTCGGATTCTGACCCAGGCTGCCATTGACCACATCTCCTGATTCTGACTTTGTCTCTTGCCTTGTCATCGCCTACCTTGCTCCTCCAGGCCTACAGTCTAGTGTCTGACCACGCTCCCTTGCTGCTTGTGGGCATGCCTCCCTATTACCTCTCTGGGATACCCTGTGAGGCCCACCTAAGTCCAAGTGGCCCGGGTCCCTACGGGCTTGCAAGTGGTGAAGCTCATCCTAGCCTCTGTCTCCTCCTGTGCTCCACCCCCTGGGGCAGGTGCTTCCTGGTCCCTACCAGGGAGCCATTCTCCACTGCTCCAGGACAAGGGTCCACCTCCAAGTGCAACAAGAAAACTGTGATAAATGGGTGATATGAAACAACAGTGAGCCAAATTAAAAGTAACTATTACAAAGGCAACAAATCTATATATTTGAAAAATAAACAAAAGTAAGAGGATAAAGGAACCAATCTGGTCCTCAAAGGAGGTGGCTGAAAAAATAAAGGCAAAAAGAACAGTGTTCAAGGAGTACAAAGGATCCCAAAAAGAGAGGAACACAAAAAAGACTACCCAGTGAAGTAGAGGAAGATGAGAATAATCAGGAAGGCAAAAGGTCAAGGAAGAAAGGATTGCCAAAGAGGTAAAGCAAGATGACAAAACATTTTTTCAAGATACCAGAGACAGAAGGAAGGTCTGAGGTGGTATAATGAAATTTTAAAGTATCAAGGAGCAATGTGCAGAGAAAGATGAAGAAATAGTGAAAATATTAAACAAATAATTCAGTTCAGTGTTCACTAAAGAAGACCCTGAGAAGGACCATTGCTGACTGATAAAATCATGGATGGGAGTGAGGTAGATCAACCCCATTTACAGAAGAGAATGAATGGGAAGAGCTATAAAAACTGAAAGTGAACAAGGACATGAGGCCAGATGAGGTTCATCCCAGAATACTAAGGGAGCTCAGAGATGTGCTGGTGGGACCACTGAAAGACATATTCAGTAGATCCCTGGAAATGAGTCTGGTGTCATAAGACTGGAGAAGAGCAGTTGTGGCCCACTTTACAAGAGTGGGAGCAGCGAAGAGGCTGGAAACTGCAGGCCGATTAGCCTCACCTCAGTAGTGGGAAAATTTATGGAGAACTATCTATAATCCAGTGGGTTGCTGGATCCAAGGTAACATGGATTCATGAAGATCCTGTCAGACAAATCTGATTGATGTTTTTTGATTGGGTGACTAGAGAACTGGATCAAGAATGAGTGTTTAATGTCATTTACTTGGATATCTGCAAAGCTTTTGATATAATCCCACATAGGAGGCTCATGAATAAAATGAGAAGCTTTGGAATGAGCGCCAAGATGGTGGAATGGATTATTAACTGGTTGATGGACACGAGACAGCATGTTATGATAAATGGAACCTACTCGGAAGAGAGAACATTTTTAAGTGAAGTGCCACAAGGATTGGTTCTGAGACTGGTTCTTTTCAGTATGTTCATGAGCGACTGCAGAGGGATAGAAGGTAATGTTTGTGTTTTTCCAGATGATACTAAGATCTGTAACAAAAGGAGTAGAAAGAATGAAAAGTGAATTAAGAAAGCTTTAAGAGTGGTCAACGATTTGGTATCTGGGATTCAATACCAAGAAGTGCGGGGTCATGCATCTGCGATACAGTAATCTAAAAGAGATGTATGCAATGGAGGGTAGGAGTGTGAAAGACTAATGTGCTGGTCCAGGAGAGGGACTTTGGGGTAATAGTGGCCACTGATCTGAAGGCAGCAAAGCAATGTGAAAAGGTGATGGCTAAAGCCAGAAGGATGCTGGGCTGTATAGTGAGAGATATAACTAGTAAGAAAAAGGAGGTTATAATGACCCTTTCAGGACCTTGGTGAGGCCTCGTCTGGATTACTGTGTTCAGTTCCGGAGATCATATCTCAAAAGGGAAAGTGATAAGATGGAAGTTATCAAGAAAAAGGTGCAGGGTTTAGATTGGAAGACTTGTGAAGAGAGGCTGAAGGATCTAAATATATACCTTGGAGGAGAGGAAGAGCAGATATGATACAGACTTCAAATACTTGAAAATGATTAATGATGCACAAACGTCAAACCTTATCTGATGGAAAGGAAACTGTAGAACTAGGAGTCACAAAATGAAACTCTAAGGGAGATGACGCAAAACAAACATCAGAAAATATTTCTTTACAGAGAGAGTGATTGATCCCTGAAATACCCTCACGTAAGAAGTGGTAAGGATGAAAACAGTAAATGAATTCAAAATGGCATGGTATAAACATTGTGGATCCCTAGATGTTAGATTTTAGAAATGAAAAAAGGGGTGCATGGGGGTAACTTAACCAGAGGAGCAGCTTCTACCTTTAACAGAAGGAATGGGGGTATGACCCTTAAGCAGGCATGGGGGTAACCTGCATGGAACAGCATTCACTACCCTTAACAACAAGCATGTGGGTAATTTGTATGGAGTGGCAATTATAACCATGAGTAACAACTTGGGCAGACTGGATGGACCAATTGGTCTTTATCTGCCAACACTACTATGTTACTATATAAAGGAGAAAAAGAAGACATTTCAATAAACTGAAATTCTAAATATTTTTGGTCAGAATTTACTAGGCATGTGCAGAGTTTAAAAAATAGTTTTCAGTTTGAATAATTTTGTAGGCTATAGTAATTTGTTAGGTTTGTTTCAAACAAAAAAAAAAGTGCTTGTTTTATTCATTCATTTTCATTTACCATTATAGCCAATGGGGGAAACAATGAAGGCTATTTTGGACTTCCAAACTTGGATTTTCTCATCATTTATAATGAAACCGGTGAGTACATAAGAACATAAGAACAAACCTTGCCCTACTGGGTCAGACCAAAGGTCCATCAAGCCCAGTATCCTGTTTCCAACAGTAGCCAATCCAGGTCACAAGTACCTGGCAGGATTCCAAGGGGTAGATAGATGCCATGCTGCTTATCCTAGGGATAAGAAGTGGATTTCTGCAATTCCACCTTAATAATGGTTAATGGACTTTTCCTTCAGGAACTTGGCCAAACCTTTTTTAAATGCAGCTAGACAAGGTTCATGAGAAAAGGCATCCTTTAGTCTCTGAAAATCCTCAATAGCCTCTGGTGGCTAAACCTTGGTGTTGGTACCTTTACAGGTAAAAGCAGTAAGGGGAGTAGTGAAGAAGGTATAACTAGGAATAAACTGGAGGTAGTAATTAGCAAATCCTAGGAATCTTTACAAGGCTCAGGGTCCAACAGGATGAGGCCACTCCAGGTCCGCTTTTCCCTTGACTGGGTCCATCAGAAATCTGTTATGATAGACTATATATCCAAGGAAAGAGCATTCATCTTGCTTGAAGAGATGATTCGGCAGTTTAACACATAGGTTATTTTTCTGGAGGTGCTGAAGAAAGGTTTGACCATCTCTATGATGGGAGCTCAAGGTCTGGGAAAAAAATAATTATTTCATCCAGATATACCACCATGCAGGTGTACAGCAGGTCATAGAAGATCTTGTTGACCATCTTTTGGAAGTCTGCAGGGGCGCTGCAAAGCCCGAAGGACATTACCAAATACTTGTAGTGCACATCATGTGTGTTAAAGGTAGTCTTCCATTCATCCCATCTTGATGCAGACAAGAATGTATGCACCACAGAGGTCCAGTTTTGTAAATATCTTAGCACCCTGTAGGTGATCAAAGAACTCCATTACTAACAGGGGGTACCTGTCCTTTTTGGTAATAGCACTCAGATCATGATAATCTATACACGGTCTGAAAGATCCATCTTTCTTTTCGATGAAAAAAGAAACCAGCTCCTACCAGAGAAGAGGACAGCCAGATGAATCCCTGGGCCAGGTTTTCTTGAATATAGGCTGAATTGCCAAGTGTCTGAGGTGGAGATAGAGGGTAAACCCTGCCCCGCAGGAGCATAGCCCCAGGAATGAGCTCAATGCCGCAGTCATAAGTGCAATGAGGCGGCAGAGTCTTGTCACTCTTCTTAGAGAAGACATCTTTATACTTTGCATATTGAGGTGGAAGTCCCAAAAGTCATCGAGGCTGCTTGACCTTGCTCCTTGAAGAAGGAGCAGAATTATTCCATGAACTACTGGAAGTCAAGTAGGATGGGGTCCCCTCATTTCCAGATGGTGTAGGCCCAGGCCAGTGCTGCTTCATCTATCAGAGATAGGATATAGGTCATCTTGGCTTGGTCAACTTGGAACAGAGGAGCTGCAGCTGAAAATGCATTCTGCACTGGTTGAGAAATCCCAGACCCTGCTTGGGGTGGTGCTGGCAGCTGACAGCTAGGGAACAGGCTGATTCAACACTGGAGCAGGTAACAGCACCAGTTTGGGCTGAAGCAGTACAGCGAATAAAGTCAGGGCATCCATGCATGTAGTGAGATGACCCATAGCTGCAGCAAGGAGCTCTAAGGCACCTTGTTGATCCTGAAGCCTGCGAGCTATACCAGGAGTGGCTAGGTTAAATCCATTGAGTCCGTAGCCTCAGCAAACTGTTGTGTCTGTGGACCCTTGGGCTGGGTTGAAATTGGCTGTACCGGCAGGTAGGAGCCCTGGTGAAGCAGAGACCAGTCAGGAACTTCACCTTTACCAGCCCACGTTCCCCTTGGGTTGAATCTTTGGGTGCTGTTTCCAGCACGACTTAGGCAAAGGCCTCTTGACAACTAAAGATGTGGTCCAAAGGCAGGCAGTGGTCAGGGGCAGAAAGTGTTCAGGCGAGTCAAGACTCCAGGCAAGGATCAAGGCCAGGTATCTATCTAAGGGAGAGAAAGAGGGACGGAGAGGTTTGAGACAGATTGGGCAGATGAAGGCTGGAAGCAACACAAACTACAACATAGTTGAACTTGTTGCTAAGGCATCAGGGAGCTGCCCTTAAATAGGGCAATGATGATGATGTCATCAGTAGGGACCATGGGGACTTTCCTGCCATGATCCTGTTAAATGACCGGGTGACAGGCGCGAATGCACCTAAGGGAAGTAGTGGGGGCAGAAGCCGGTGGCCTCCTGTTGAGGGAAGTGTCGGCAGTGTCCTGCCACACAGAGGAGATAAGCAGCTGACCCGGTAGCAGAGGTAAAAGCAGGAGCAGCCCATGAGCTGTCAAATGCAACACAAGGCTGTGAGGTCACACAGGGAAGAGTTGGTTACTATAGTTACTAGTAATTTATTTTTTGCTCAGTAATACACAGCTATAGACTTCAATGGATCATGGACTTGATGGGAAACATAAATGAATGAAACAACTATTCTTTGTTTCATTTGTGGGTTCCCTCCATTTTAGGGTCCACAAATGAAACAAATATGGACTCATTTGTTGTGTATTATCCATTACTTTCAAATGAATGCACATCCCTAGCATTTTCCTGCTAAGCAGCAAAGAACACCAATACTAGCTTTGCCCTTGACTTTCCTTGCTGATTGTAGCTGTAATGGAAACTGCATTAAACAAGAAACAGGGCTGTCTAGGAAACAAAGTATTAGGTGAACATAGTGCCAGCTTTTTTTAAGTGATTTATTTCATTATGGCATTGATTCACTGGCAAGGAGATTTTAGAAAATAGCTTCAGTATATCTTATACCCTGTCCTGAGTTTGGAAAGAATCTCCCAAGAGCCAAAGAGTGGAAAACATGTCAATGATAAGCACATAATGAGGGGTTTTATGCAGACTAATCTCTGTGGCCCAGAATAAATTTTCTGCCTTGTTACAATAACCATGAGACTCACAATCCCTTTACAGACATGTAAAGTCTTTCTGATGATATCAGCAACATCTGGATTTTAACAGCGAAAGTACACAGAGTATGCTCAAGGAGTGATGGTATGATCTAAGTGCAAGACGCCATTGCATTAGTCACATCTGTCCTTCATTTATATATGCTCTGAAGCACAAATGCAGCTCCATTCCATAGGACAGAATGGGGAAAAAAAAACAGTAAACCAACATGTGGCTTAAGCCCGAAATCTGGTCTTTGTCACTAAAAATTTGCCCTTTATTTAATCTGAAATTTTGTCACTTAACATCTACTCTTGGTTAAGGTGATTTTTTTCTCATTTATAGACATAGGATGGCATGGGTTCTCGCTGCCTCTTGAAGTGACTATATGTAAGAGTTGACCTTTAGGGGGAACGTGCCCTGTTGTAATATAAGCTGGTGTTCAGAGTGGGAGTGTGTGTTGCAGATTAGGGTCTTGGGATATGGTATCTGGGATTTTGCAGTGATTCCTGGTGGGTCTGCTGGTCTATTCTGTCCATCAGGGCCATAACAACTCTAGGCTCCAAGGTAGAACCTATGGACCTCACAATTCTTCTGGGAATGCCAACGGAATGTGATGAGTTGTTCCACTGAGAATATTAATGAAAGAGGTCCTTGTGAAAAGATGTGAGTAGGACTGATAAGACCTTGCTTGAAGAAGTGTCCAAACTATCTATTATGTTGGAGAACCTGATTAAGATCTAGGAGCAAGGAATGAAGGAAGAGGAAATGTAAAAGAATACTTGTTCTTGCTATGCTGCTCATCTCTGCTGCTGATTCCTGTGAATCATCCTTTTAGTGTTTATTTTTCTATTGTTGTGCTACTGACTGCTGGCAACCCCAGAAGAATAAAAGTTTCTGTTTTCAAAGATTGAATGAGACAGTATTGTTTAGTCCCAGGGAACTGGGTTCAACATGTGAATCTGCTAATGGAAAGGAATAGGACAGTGAAGGGCTATTTCCATTGGGGTGCAGACAGATGGTCACAGAGGGGGAAGAGAGGAATTGGCACTTTCTCCTGTCCAACATGAGAGAATACAGCCCTTGCATCTGAGCTAGATCACTATACCATCTGCTTGGCCACTTGTTTTTTTTATTTATTTATTTTGAGATTTTGAACCCAGCGAGGCACCAGGGATTTTTATTTTATGTACCCGAGCAAGGGATTACAAACACATATACAAAATGCCTCACGAGCATCCACAAAACCACCCTCAAACACTTAGCAAGTCAGAAAGCATCAGAAGCTTTTGGCATGGAAGGTCAGCATGTGTGAAAAGTTTACAGAACATTTTTTCTCAATTATGTCATCTGTCTTCTCCATTTAATGACACAAGTCAGGCCCATTAAATACAACAATGACATTTCATCAGGCAAAGACCTTACACAAGAGCTCCAGCTATGCATGGCCTGCAGGACTTCGCACAGGGCAGTCATGACACATGTCCACGCCGCGACCGGAGACCTGCGCGACCGGCGCCGGAGCCCCACCGGGGGAAGGTCAGGTCAGTACACGGCCTCCCCACCCGGGGGACCCCGACGCCAGCCGCGTGCGCCGAGGCCCAAAGCCATAGGAGGAAACGCGGCGAAAAACGAATAAAACAAACCCGCGAAACGCGACAAGGCCCGCCCTCAACCAGAAGCCAGCCAACCAGCTACAGCCCGGCTAGGCTTTAACTGCACACCCTACTAGGCGTCACGCGCCGAGCGTCGCGCGCCGAAGGAGCACGACAAAGGGGCCTGCCCCTTTGTGTGCCCCTTCGTGCGCACCTGAATAGCAGCAGAACCACGATTCTCGTATTGGCAGCCATTATACTCCTCCTGCCCCACCATCCCACGATACTCCCTCAGCCCAGGTCGGCCTCCCTGCGCAGTCGGCGTCGGCCCCTGGAATCTCGCAACTAAGGGGCCATAGAAGCAACCGTCGCTACTTTCCATCAACTACCCCACCCTCTCCTTATAAGCGCTAACCCATTCCAGCTTCTATCCTTTACCCAGCCACTCCAGCATTCATCCAGTCACCCCAGCATCCAGCCTCTCCAGCATCCAGCATTCATCCAGCCTCTCCAGCATCCAGCCTCTCCAGCATCCAGCATTCATCCAGCCTCTCCAGCATCCAGCCTCTCCAGCATCCAGCATTCATCCAGCATCTCCAGCATCCAGCATTCATCCAGTCACCCCAGCATCCAGCCTCTCCAGCATCCAGCATTCATCCAGCCTCTCCAGCATCCAGCATTCATCCAGCATCTCCAGCATCCAGCATTCATCCAGTCACCCCAGCATCCAGCCTCTCCAGCATCCAGCATTCATCCAGTCACCCCAGCATCCAGCCTCTCCAGCATCCAGCATTCATCCAGTCACCCCAGCATCCAGCCTCTCCAGCATCCAGCATTCATCCAGCCTCTCCAGCATCCAGCATTCATTCAGTCACCCCAGCATCCAGCCTCTCCAGCATCCAGCATTCATTCAGTCACCCCAGCATCCAGCCTCGCCAGCATCCAGCATTCATCCAGTCACCCCAGCATCCAGCCTCTCCAGCATCCAGCATTCATCCAGTCACCCCAGCATCCAGCCTCTCCAGCATCCAGCATTCATCCAGTCACCCCAGCATCCAGCCTCTCCAGCATCCAGCATTCATCCAGTCACCCCAGCATCCAGCCTCTCCAGCATCCAGCATTCATCCAGCCTCTCCAGCATCCAGCATTCATTCAGTCACCCCAGCATCCAGCCTCTCCAGCATCCAGCATTCATTCAGTCACCCCAGCATCCAGCCTCGCCAGCATCCAGCATTCATCCAGTCACCCCAGCATCCAGCCTCTCCAGCATCCAGCATTCATCCAGTCACCCCAGCATCCAGCCTCTCCAGCATCCAGCATTCATTCAGTCACTCCAGCATCCAGCCTCTCCAGCATCCAGCATTCATCCAGTCACCCCAGCTTCCAGCCTCTCCAGCATTCATCCAGCCTCTCCAGCATCCAGCATTCATTCAGTCACCCCAGCATCCAGCCTCTCCAGCATCCAGCATTCATCCAGTCACCCCAGCATCAAGCCTCTCCAGCATCCAGCATTCATCCAGTCACCCCAGCATCAAGCCTCTCCAGCATCCAGCATTCATCCAGCCTCTCCAGCATCCAGCATTCATTCAGTCACCCCAGCATCCAGCCTCTCCAGCATCCAGCATTCATTCAGTCACCCCAGCATCCAGCCTCTCCAGCATCCAGCATTCATCCAGCCACTCCAGCATCCAGCATCAACCTACATCCAAAAAAGACATTAACATGCTACAAACCTTCTCCATTCCGATTATCCCTCGCTCAATCCCCACCAGAGCTAACGCACCATTACTCAATCTACGCTCAAAGAGATCTCTGATTCCAATCATGATCTCCCCAATAACACAATTCCTAGGTCTATCCTTAATAACCTTAAGCCTTCTAAACTCACAGTCACTCTCAAAAAAATCTCACTTGCTCAACGACCATCTCCTAGACTCTCAACCGGACATTTGTGCCATTACCGAAACATGGCTGAAAAACACTGATACAGCCATAATCAACCAACTACCAATACAACAATATGACGTCTTCTCTATCCCCAGACCTAAAAAAAGAGGGGGTGGAATAATGTTAATCACAAAAAAAGAATTAAGACTAACTCAACAAGCCTTCAAATCTACGACTAAATTAGAAATTGGATTATTCAAATCCTCCCAACTCCAAATCTGCCTTATTTACGCCCCCCCAGGGCTCCTAGAAGCCGACCCCTCTCCACTCATCGAAATTATAGCCAAACATATCGACTCCATCTTACCCGCTATCATTTTAGGAGATTTCAACATCCATGTTGATTCTCCCTCCCCATCTTCCAATTGCGAAGCCCTACTTTCCTCCTTCCAGGCTATGGGATTCAATCAAATCATAAATAATCCCACCCACAAGGCAGGCCACACGCTTGACCTGATATTCACTAATGAAACCATCTCGCCCATCTCCCCACCTTCCTGCTCCCCCATCCCCTGGTCAGACCACTCGTTGATAGTTACAAAACTAGCCATTAATCAAAACAGACCCCTGTTGCTTCCAAATCCTCCATCCAATTCAGGAAACCTTGTTCAATGGACGCACTCAACAACAGCCTTGCCAAAGACCTATCCAAACTGGACTTCACAGATGCTGATACCGCAATTAATTCCTGGCAAACAATCACACACGCAGTAGCAAACTCAATTTGCCCATTATCCTCAAAATTATCAACCCAGCACGCTCGAACAAAAAACCCTGGTTCTCTACGGAATTAAGAAAACTCAAACAAGACCTACAACACAAGGAACTACGCTGGCGGAAAGACCCCTCCCCCACATCATTGGCTACTTACAAAACAGCAATGAGCTTCTACAGAACATCGATCACCCGCACCAAACGAGATTTTTATGCCAAAAAAATACACGGTTTCCTATACGACCCGAAAACGCTCTTCTCATATGTGGCAGCCCTCACCACTCCCACTTCCCCTACCTTCTCAGAAGAAGAAGCCCAAAACAAATCTACAGAGTTGGCGATTTTCTTTGACAACAAAGTCAAAAACCTACTTGGCCCACTGGCAACATCCAACAAATCATCAATAGCCTTACAACCCCCCAGCCAAACTCCTAGCCAAAATCCATCCTCTACTATTCTTAAACAGACGCTAGTATCTCTTGAACCTACATCATCCCTGGAAATAGAATCGATTATCAAGAAAATGAAACCCTCATCTCACCCTCTAGACCAAATACCAACCAAACTTCTCCTCACCATTCCTAACACCATTGCCAGATCTCTGGCAGACATCATAAATTGTTCCCTCAATCAAGGATCTGTCCCTGACTCCTTAAAAATTGCTTCGCTGAAACCCTTACTAAAAAAACCCAATCTGGACCCAGCCAACCCAGCAAATTTCCGCCCCATCGCAAACCTACCTTTTATAGCTAAAATAATGGAAAAACTTGTCAACTTCCGTCTCACCGACTACTTGGACTCCCACAATATCTTATACCCTTCTCAATTCGGTTTCAGGAAACGCCTAAACACAGAATCCCTCCTTCTTTCTTTAACGGACACCATCCTGATGGGCCTTGACAAGGGACAATCTTACCTCCTAGCCCTACTCGATATTTCTGCGGCGTTTGACACGGTAAATCACGACATCCTCATCAGCCGTCTAATGGAAATAGGCATCTCTGGCTCTGCACTGCTCTGGTTTAAATCCTTTCTGAACAACAGGCACTACAAAGTTAAAATAAACGACAAAGAATCCCACCCCGTCCCATCAAAACAAGGAGTACCACAGGGCTCTTCTCTGTCCCCTACCCTGTTTAACATATACCTACTTCCTTTATGCCAGCTGCTCAATAGCCTCAACCTCACCCATTTTATATACGCAGACGATGTGCAAATCATAATCCCCATCTCGGACCCCATCTCCTCAACTCTAAATTTCTGGAACGACTGCCTACATGCCATCAACCAGCTTCTCACGAATCTCAACCTGGTCCTAAATACGTCCAAAACGGAACTCCTGGTTATCTCCCCTAGCGATAACCACCCCTTCACTAATAACACAATAACCCCACTAGCAAGCCATGTCAGAAGACCTTGGGGCCACCCTTGACTCCAGAATGAATTTCAAAAAATTCATTAACGCTACAACTAAAGAATGTTTCTTCAAGCTACAGGTCCTGAAGCATCTAAGACCGCTCTTACACTTCCAGGATTTCCGTTCTGTGCTTCAAGCAATACTGTTTTCAAAGATTGACTATTGCAACGCTCTTCTACTCGGTCTCCCCGCCTCTTCGACCAAACCTCTACAGATGCTGCAAAACGCAGCAGCCAGGATCCTTACAAACACACGGCGCAAGGACCACATCACACCTATCCTAAAAATCTTACATTGGCTTCCTATTCAACATAGAATACTGTTCAAAGCTCTCACTATCATCCACAAATCGGTCTACCAACAATCCTCTCTCCAACTCACCTTCCCTCTGGAACTACTTACATCTTCAAGACCAATAAGAACTGCCTACAAAAGTAAGCTCAAGGCCCCTCCCAACAAATCATCAGTTCACAACTCCATCCACAAGCGAGCTTTTTCAACAGCAGGTCCCCTACATTGGAATTCGCTTCCTCAAGACTTACGCCAGGAACAATGCCATTTAACCTTCAGAAAAAAACTTAAAACCTGGCTGTTCACACAAGCCTATCGTTGAAGGATTCCATATTAACCAACTCTCTCTCACCCTCCAACCCACCCTTCTCCCTCCCCGCACTCCCAAACTTTTTTCACTTTTTTCCCTTTTCCACTCGCAACCTCAACCCACCCTTTTCCCTCACCCCCGCCAATCCTCCCATCTGACATAACATGTATATTCCAGCTGTATATATTCCATATATATATATTTCCATGTATATTTCCGCTGATTATAATCCATGTTTTCTGTATTATTAATTTATTGTTTTATGTTAATTTATAGTTTGTAATTTTGTTAACTTATTGTTCAATTACTTAATTCTGTCCTATCTTCCGACATCCATGTTTTTACTCTCCCTGTTTTAATGTAACTTCTCTTTTCCACTTATACGTTAATTGATTTTTCCCCTTGTTCTAATGTAAACCGGTACGATAAGACCTGGTCTTGAGTGTCGGTATAGTAAAAGAAGTTAAATAAATAAATAAATATAGGAGACTGGCTTCATAAATGTCACTCCTGCCAGGACACCAGGAGATTGTCCAGCACATTCATCACCCATGTTGAGAAAGACACCCATATGACAGGAAGCCCTAATCGCCTCCTGCTGTTTCAGCACAGTACAGGTATTCTACATATCATCACGCATGAGCAATAAGGCCATGCAGAAAGGACTTTACACATTTGGAGGCATAAGTTTGACAACAGCCACTCAGTCATCTTGCCCTTTTTATAAAACAAGCTTTTTATTGTGGAAATATGTCAGGATGTTCAACTAGAGTGTGAAATATGTTATGGTTAGAGCAGCAGGCTGCAAATCAAGGAAGCCAAGGTTCAAATCCCACTGCCACTCCTTGTGGCCTGGGGCAAGTCATGTCACCCTCCATTGCCTCAGGTACACTACTAAGCTTTTTTTCCCATAGACATAGAATAGGAAAAAAACATTTTTAGTAAATGAGGCCCCTGGTTTGGTCATTGCAGTGAAGGTCCTTAGCCAGGGGCCAGGTACTAGAGATCCTTCCAGAGCCCTGCAAACATGAACCCTGAATCTGGCCACTTGGCATCACCCATTGAGCAGTAACCCTGACTCCCTTTCCCCCAGGGGATATGAATGCTGTGCCCCCAGCATTCTCAGCCCCAGTCCACTCTTAATGTGGACTGTCCAAATCAAACACGGGGGAGGGCTCCACTGAGCCACCAAGCTGGGCAAAAAAATTCAGTCTAACAGAAGCTGCCAATTTGCTCCACCTGCCGAGGAAAAAAACAGCAGAAAAAGCAATCATGTTTTTACTTGCAGCATTAATCAAAGAAACCCAAAAAGTCTAAATGGTAAGCCTAGTGAAAAGGAAAGACTGCCATCTGCATAATCAAGCCACCGCTGCTACCTGCCTCAGATTACAGATCTTCACGCGATTCTTCTGCTGCTGAAAATAAGCCTCGTGTCAGTAATCCTACATCTGAATGAACCTTGAAACTGAAGAGCTGCTGATTTCTGTCACAGGAGTAGGTAGGGTGCTGGCCACACTCTTTCTCAGCATTGATAGGGTGGTAACTATAACTAATTTCCACAGATTGTCATGACCTGATCATGCTGCATCTTCGCTGGATGAGCCTTTTCTCGAGTCCCCCATGGTGGTAAGGAAAATATTTCATTCTAATTTGTGCAATACTGAACATCCTTTGTCAATGTATTACCTCACAAAATATCACTTAGCTAGGTCATTACTATCATTTGAAAGGGACACAGCCAATTATCTATAGATGAAGTAGTTAGTTTTTAAAGGGTCTTTTCTGAAAAGTTATGTTTTTAAATTTTACAATAAAGCAGGAAAGTACATTCCCTGTTTGGAAAACTTCAATCCTTCTGGTTTTATAAATTTCCAAGTAAAAAGAAAACAAAATCACAACCATTCAGAAATTTAAGTCCACAATTTGGGGGAGCAATCAAGAAAAGAAACGAATACAAAATAGGAAAAACAAATTACATCTAGTATGGTAAATCAGACATTTCAATTATTTGTAAAGAGACCCCAAAATCTGCCCCTTGCTAACAGTGGTTTGCCCTTTAGCGGAATGGCATTTGTGGCCAGCAGTGTGAGTCGGGGGTCTCCATCCTGCCCCTGCCCCTGTTTGCGAGGTTAGTCTGTTGAAGGTGTGTAAGTGTAGAGCACCACTGCCGACTGGAAAGGCACTGTTTATTAACAAAACTCCTGTGCTCACGAGACACAAAGGGGAATCGAGAATTAGCCTTAGCACAGGGCTGAGGGAGCAGGAGGCTCGCCTGCTGGAGGACGCTTGGGTGGATATGTCCCTCCACAGGGACAGGGCCTGAAGGAGTGATATCTTTTTAGGCAAATGGGTGACTGAAAGAGAGAAACACCAGAGCCCAGGAAGGGTGAATCCCTAGGTCTCCAGAGAATCCAGAAAGGAAGTGCTGTCTGAAGAAACTGCATCCGAGGACCCCAGGAAGAAGGAATCTCTTCAGAGACAGCGTGCAGTAGAGAGGATTACCTTGGAAGATCCAGAGAGAAGCAAACTTCCCCGGGAGTGCTTAGTAGCAAACTTTAAAAAGAGGTCTGGAGTGGAATAGCCTAGTGGTTACAGCAGCAGGCTACAAACTAGGGATGCCAGGATTTAAATCTGCTGACGCTACTTGTAAGCTTGGGCAAGTCAATTTACTCTCCATTGCCTCAAGTGCAAATTTTGGGGGTCATTTACCAAGCCACTTTAGGCATTTACTGTGCATTATTTTACCCCGATAACGCAGGAATGGAAATGAGCGGCTATGCATACAGAGCAGCTCATTAGTCATTACCTACGCGTAAATAAGATGATGCAACCTGCCTGAGTAATTTTCCTGAAAGTTAGCTGCAGCTCAGGAGTTGTAGCCAGCATTCTCTGGGAGCGTCGGGTTTTGTGACCTCCCCCCGCAACCACACACACACAGACACACACACACACACACACACAGCCCAACATTGCCTCTAGAGATGGCCCCCCAGACACAAAAAGTCTAAAAAACTAATAAAAGTTGAACAGCGATAGCCCCTCTCCCCTTTCCAACCTTGCCCATTTGAAACAATTGCCCCCCACCAGCCCCCGGCCCCCCCTTCCATAGGTATCCGACCCCCATTCCCACAATAGCCCGAACCCTCCTGGTCATATCTTAGTATCCCGGGTGGCCTAGCTGGGTCTGGAGCATCCCCCTAGGGTTTCGAGCCCTGCGCAGTCTGACTTAATACGGCGCCAGCTGGCTACTTTTCAACTTATGCCCCATCCTTTTTTTTTTTTTTTTTAAACTATTTGGGGGTGAGATTCATTCGGGCCTCTCGGGCCCTTTAACAAGATGGCAGCCCCAGGGAAAAGGGCCACCATTGCACAGCATTTGGGGGCCTGCTAACCTGTGGTATTTTTCCCCACAGTATTTTCCTGCCAGGTAAAATGCCACACAGTTCCCCAAAGCTGCACTACCGAATACTGTAGCTAAGTAAACCCCATGGTATTTTTCTTCTTGGGGGAAGGGCCATGGCTTAGTAAATGAGCTCCTTAGATTGTAAACCCTCCGGGGAAATGGAAGTACCTACAGTGCCTGAATGTAAATCTGCTATCAAGTGTCATGGAAGGTGGAATATGAAATAAAAATATGCAGATATGCACCCACAACAACCAGGTGCTGTCTAAAGCTCAAAAAAAGGTTTGTGTTTCTCTTGAGTCGGTCTATCTAATTACCAGTTGCATGGTACTCATCTGGTCCCCAATGTGGATTTTCGTTACATTTTCTTTCACTGCTTTATATCTGAGCATGCTCCAGGGTTAGAGGTCACTCCACTGAGGCACTGCATCAAGCAACAACCACTCCATTCAGCATGCGGCCTAAGAGGAAAACAGCTTGTTTTTGAGCAATTTGGAAGTTCCAGCGAGGATAATGCTAGCTGTTTTTCTGGGACTCTTCATGCTGAGGCATGGGCAAGTTATCTGTGCGTGAGTACCATGGGGGTTACATCAGCTCCACTGTTAGTGAATTCTTAAGAATATGAATGGCTCGGTCTGATGCTGGACTATTAAATCACATCAGAGAAAATGAACATCTATCGATGCCCTTGCAGGTGGGATTCCTTTGAAAATGCAATATTCTACCTCATTTCTGCATCCTGCTTTCTGTGTGTTGTGACCATGTCAGGAATTAAATGAGACGGCTGGACTCAACTTAAGTGAATTCCATAGATTTATTTCAAGGTGGTTGGGAATCATTGAGGATAGAGGGACTGGGACAAAGTGTATACCCAAAGCTAAAGCCTACCTCCTTGGTTAAAATCCTCCTGGAACGCTTTACCTGAAGACTTAAGGCTACAAGCAGAATTTAAGAAATTTAAAAAGGCACTTAAAATCTGGCTGTTTGAGAAGGCATACACGATAGGTAACATTGGATAGCTTTTCAGCCTCCAGCTTTCTTTTATAGTACCATAGTCTTACAGTTTAATCTCTTATACTCTTATATCTTTTATGTTTTATTCTGTTTATTAACTTTATTTTATGATTAAGAAGCCTTTTTGTAATAACTTTTATATCTTTTATTAACTTTATTTTATGATTATGAGCTTATTTTATTTCTATTTATGCTTTTATTATTGGATGTCTTGTATTAAACTTTGTAAACCGTTGTGATGGCTTGTCTAAACGACGGTATAGAAAACCTGCCAAATAAATAAATAGATAAAGAGACAGTGTGGTAGCAGGTTACAATAAGTCCAAATAAACCCTAATGTTAGAATTAAAAAAAAAAAAAAGTCTTTATTGCAGAAAATAGACTTTAGGGTCCAAGCCCTGTCAGGCTCCAAGGCAAATGTTATAAGAACTGTTGCCCTCTTAATTTGGGGGTCCTGCGATGATTCCGATATTGCAATTTGGTCAAAACTATCCATTATCACACTATTATCCAACAATTTCCAACCTTACCCATCTTCTTTTTGGAAGAAGGAAGATAGCAGACCTGAGATACTAGGGGAAAAAGTCTCCACAGCATACTTCAAAATCTCAGATCCCTTCCAGAATGTACTTTGTATCAGAAAATGCTGACGCTCCTAAGGGACCCTACTGTGCTAATCATCCCTTTAAGCAGACTAGGACAGATGAAAGACGACATGTCAGGCTGAGGACTTTTCTGCAATATACAGGTCAGGTCAAACCCCAATTCAAAGTATATGCAGGGGTTTCTTCTTAAGCAGAATCAAAATAGCAATATTTCTGCAGGGTAAGACTATACAGCAAGCATAGGGATAACACAAACACAATTCAAGATCCAGCCTAAGCCAGTCAATTTTCTATGTACTTACCACAGTTAGATAAACATCACAAACTTTAAGATCCCACAATACTCTTCTACTTACAATAACAGGTACATTGGTATAGGCACTCATGGGACTTTCTAGACCCAATAGCTCAACTCATTACAGCCACTGTTCTCAGTAATCCCTATTGAACCCCTGAGAAGCAATCCAGGCTGCTAGTATTCTGAACTTGGCTCTGCTTAAGCCCCTCTGTGACTCTATAATATGCAAGGCAGAGCCTCTTGACTGCACAGGCCCTGGTATGAGACGTATCAGAGCATTGCCCTGACACCACATGACACTGATGGTCCTCTCGGTTTCTGAAGCTGCTGCAACATCAAGAAGCAGGACAGCAGTGATTTTTCACAGACATCTGCATTGCTATCTTTAGAAAGAAGCATACTGCAATCGACATCCTCACCTAAGCTAGAAAAACAGAGATAAGAATAACTCCTATCACCTTTCCCTCAGCTTAAACATTTCTAAGAATGAAAGTCAAGATGGGACACTTCCTGCATATCTTCCTTATTTCATTGCCCACTGTTTCTGGCACAAAGACAGGTGTAAACAAGAGATGATAACTGTTGCCTATGCAATCTGAGGGCATTTTAAAACTTCTGTTATGACATGATGAAAACTATAGGAACTGCAATAAAAAAAAAGAATGATCTGCCACAGGATCTACAAGGCAGGTCATTTTTAGCAAATAGAATTCCACAGTCTATATCAGTGGTTCCCAACCCTGTCCTGGGGACCCCCCCAGCCAGTCGGGTTTTCAGGATATCCACAATGAATATGCATGAGAGAAAGTTTGCATGTAATGGAAGCAGTACATGCAAATGGTCTCTCATTCATTTATTTATTTATTTATAACTTTTCTGTACCGAAGTTCAAATAACAGAGTTAATTATCACTCCGGTTTACATTGCAACCATAAATGAATGCATAAATGAATGCATATTCATGTGCATTCAATATGAATGCATATTCAATATGAATATGAATATATATGAATATATGAATATTCAATATGAATATGAATGCATATTCATGTGCATTCAATATGCATAAATGAATGCATATTCATTGTGGATGTCCTGAAAACCCGACTGGCTGGGGGGTCCCCAAGACAGGGTTGGCAACCACTGGTCTATATGCTACAGTGACTTTATCAGAAACAAAAGTCTATCCAAGGAAAGATACAGGCTACTACAGCCCAACAGAAGCCAGTTCCAACTGAGCTGGAGATTCATTGAAGCAAGAGAAACCGCTGGGCCAAAATTAAATAGCTTAAATAAAGCTTACTCAGATTCAAGCAATGCCACGTTTGGTGTAGTCAATGAAAATGGAAGTAGCAGTCACAGCCACGATAGGTCTAGTGGTGAAGATGCTGGAAACCATGCTCAAGATTGTTGATGAAGTTACAGCTGTGTCATCCTTCTTCTCATCCCCTAACTAGGCCTGTCTGTTTCTTGCTTTTCTCTCTTAAGGGTATATTTACTAAGGCCTGTTAGGCGGTTACTGTGCGATAAAAGCTTTGTGGTGGCAGTAGCATGCAAAGCAGCATATTTCTAGGCAATTACACGTAAATAAAATAGCATGGCTCACCTGAAAAATCACAGTCCGTGTCATTTTAATGATCATTAGCCACAACTCAGGAGTTGCAGTTAACCTTTCCCAGGAGCACTGAGATGCTTACGTGCATCCCAAAGCTCCGGGCAGTTTCTTAAGTAGCCATAGCAACCTAAAGGAAGGCCCCACAAGCCACAAGTGCAACTGCCTCACCACCCCCTCTGCCATCTCAGGGGTCTTGTGAGACTCCCAATCCCTTTGCTTCTGGAGGAAATCCCTCCAAAGCACTTCCCCTTCCCAACGCTGCTCCTTTTAAAAATCTCTACTCTTTTGGCACCAAGATCCCTCCTCTTAGGCACCGATCCCCACCCCCAGCTCCTGGACCCCATTAGGCACCCCAATCCCTCCCAGAGATACCTTCAGCTTCCCTGGTGGCCTACTGGGGCCTGAAGCCTATGGAACACTCTGGACCCCACTAGGCCAGCAAGGATTCTAAAGCTAAGCCTGGGAGGGAGATGCGGTGTCAAAAGGGAGGGTTTATGTACTGAGGGGGGATCAGAATGCCTAAAGGCGGTCCAGATGCCAAAGGAGAGGGTAAATCTTTCAAAGAGATATGGTTTGGAAGGGCAAGGGTCTTCACTGCGTAATTTTAATATTTTTTTTTTTTACTTTTTGTGCCCACAGGCCGCCTCTGGAGGTGGAGGAGGCATGGGCTGGGATCCCACAAGATTCCCCGGGGAGGGGAGAGGTTTGCACATGTTGAGGTGGCTTTCATTGGGCTATTATGACCCTTTAACAAATTGCAACCCTGGGCAAATGGGCCTCCATCGTGCAGCATTTAGAGCCTACAAATCCGCAGTATTTTTCTCTTTAGTATTTTACCCCCAGAGAAAATACCACACAGTTTCCGTACTAAGTACCGCAGCTTAGTAAACCTCCATGGTATTTTTACACTCCAAGGGAAAATGTCGTAGCTTAGTAAATGACCCCCATAGTATGTTATGGCAGAAACACTCGATAACCTGGAAACAATGAAGGCAATTTTCAAAAGCAAGATACTCACATAAATTGCCCTTTTTGAAAAATGCCTGCCTCAATGCAGCTTTCACAACTTTAACCACATTGAGGGGCGGTATTCCTAGGGGTAGGGATAGGGCGGGATGAGGAAGCACGAAGCATAGATTTGATTTTCAAAGGCACATGCATTGCTTTGCGGCTATCTTTTGCCCACACAAATTGGTGGGAAGTCCACGAGCCCTTTGAATCCCGTGTGGTTTCCCTTGGAAAATTAGTTACAAGATGTCCACGTAAAAAGTACCCTCACTGTCAAAACTGGCCCATTTTGCAGAAGCAATAAACTGGGGGAGCGAGACCTCAGTGCTGTAAAACCAATTAAAGTCAGCTTCCTGCAAAGAAGTGTACACTGTTATCGATTTTTGAGCAAGGTGGAGGGGAATCACATTTTATTCCTCATATTTCACATATAGGTTTGATTTACAGTAGTTGTCTCTAACAATTAAATGTAGTTTAACCCTCAAATTTGGCCAAAAACATTTATTTTCCCGTTTTGATTTGCAAGTCAAATGTAAAGGCTGGATCAACCCCCTTCTCCTTGTTATGAATTCAACTGTTAAGTAACTTGGAGGAAAGGGGCTACAGGTGTTCCCTAAATTACAATAGGTGAAAGCTGAAATAGTGACATCTTAATCTGCTTAATTCTGTCTTTTCTGTTTTCAATTCATAGTTATCCTTTTTGTAAGTCTGACTTTCATATTAACCATTCTAAAAAGACAATGGGATAAAAACTAATAATATAGATGAAAAAGAAGGGTAAGAGAAGCAATACATTGCACCTGAGGATTAGAGCTGAAAAACAGAAAAGCAGATGGGTCAACGTATGCATGCCCATAACCATACAATATGCCATTATATTGCAAACTGCCAATCCAGGCAGTAGAACAAGGAGGAATAGAGCTCTAATATTTACAGCAGTCCAGTCTGTGCGATGAATGAATAATCTGACTTAGAATGAGTGAGAAGCCTGGCAGCAGGGCTTAGGAAACGGCATCCTAGTCACTGCTTCCTTCGTTCTGCCTCTAGCCCCTCTGCTGTGCCACTGCTGCAGAATTTAATCCAAAATGTGCCTCACCTTAATTGTAGCAGTGTGGGCGCCTGGATATTCCTTCTCCTCTAGCGTTGACCATCGCTGTATGAATTTTGAAACCAAGGGATCATCATAGTCTACTATTTGGAATCCTGACACGTTAGCTCCTCCAAATTGAATTTTGGATAAGTCTCCATCTGTAAACCCCTGAAGAACAGACATTTTTTTTAAATTAGCTTTGTTGATATTTCACAGCATCCATCATCTTTAGCATTAGTTTGGTAAGCTAAGCAGTACAATTTATTCTATATGAACATAATGTTAATTTTAAACCCAAGTTAAAATTACATTAGAACGTTGGGGTGTATATACAAAGTTGCATTAAAATAGGCAGGTTAAAGCAGGATAACCTGACAATTTCAACATGTGCATTAAAATGGCCATTACTAAGGTGTGCACTAAGCTAACTAGATAACATACTGCAGCCATGACAATTTTCCCAGTGCTAATCAGTACCATAGTGGCAATAACCTATGTACCACAAAAACTAATCACTTCATGCCTTAGCTGGCCTGAGGTAAAAGTGCCAGTTTTTGCAGGGTGTGAAAACAATTTAAAAACATTGTCCTCCCTCCAAGCAAGCTTCCTCCTCCTCCTTATTCATATCCCAATCCTGCCAAAGTTTACACTTCAGGCCACTCCCCCCAAACAAATACCCTCCCTGATCCAGGTCTCCTCCCCCATACATTACATATGTGGTTCAAAGGGTGAGATACAGAGGAGCGCCACATTGCCTCAGGTACAAAATTAGATTGTAAGCACCTGAATGTAATCTGCTTTGATGTACACTTTGAAATGCCAAAAAGCAGAATATAAAATTCTAACTAAATAAAATAAATCAAACCAGGCATTCAGCTGGTAGGAGCAAGGTGCATGGTTTTCCTTCAACTAGTCTGCTGCTCAGGGAGGAGGAGAAGAAATGGGAGGGCACCTCTTGGGTGTAGACCTCCTGTGGGTGCTTCCTTGCATGGTAAGCCCCTTTATACATAGCACACATTAAACATGTTTAACACGAAGGCTAAAAAATAATACAACTTAGATCAAAGTCCATGAATTATGAAGTGCTTGTTTTCTACTGAAACATGAGAGAAATAAAGTGAGATACACCTTGTATTAACTATCAGTTATTATCACTATCACTTTGTTAAAGAATATTGGTGAACAAACAAGTTGTATGTGATATCTTTTAATTGAACTTACTTAATACATCTGTGCCAAGCTTTCAAAAGTTATCCTCTTTTCATCAGTTTGGTGAAGAAACAGTGCACTTATTCTGGGGTGTAAGGAGATATCTCATGTTTAACTACTGAAAGCACCAAATATGAATCTTACTAGCCAAAGAGGGATGTAGACAAATATACTGACAGGCCCAAAAACACTGTCACAGCTAAAGAAAAGAAACTTCACCTAGATGAGAACTTTAAACCAGAACTGAAGGATACTTATCAAGATCTGCCTGTTTGTAAGTTCCTGTGTAAATAAAACCAAGGGAGAGGGACAATGCAGCAACTTAAGCTCATAAGCAGAAGTCACAGACCAGCCAAGGGAAGTCCAGAGGTGAGAGTGACCCCCCAGCCTTGGATGAAGTGGGAGCATTCTGAAATGGAGAAAATGCTGTCACTGGAATACAGCTTTACATATGTGACAGGACCCACCTCACCGAAGAAAGGAGGAAGGGGAAAAGACCTACAATGCAGCAAAGACAGTCCACCCACTACATGATTATGCATGAGCTTATTCATATTTATCAGCTGGAAAGTATAAGATGGGGGCAAATAAGGAGAAAAGGAGCAGACCTGAAGCAGCCCAGCATCCCCTGCTATCGAGAAGTGATAAGACTAGGTATGGCCAGGAGACCGGAGAGAGGAAAGCCCTGCCTAGGGTCAGATGGTGGCACCAAGCCTGAGTCTGTGAGGAGCCGAGAGCAGCCTGGGAGCCCTGCCAATACCAGACCCCTGCCTATATTCTCCATACCTCCAGCCAGAGCCTGCTTCAGAGGTAAACAGGGAAATCACCTGAAGTTTAGACCAAGGGTAAGTAAGTTAGCCATAAGTAGGCAAGCTAAGGTTTATGGCATGTTTAAAACCACCCATGGTGCAGAACTTTCTTTAGGGTAAACTGGAGCTTAGTTGCCAGGATGTTAGAGACAGAAATTGTTATCAACTTCTAAATGCTAAATCCTGCCAAATCTGATAAATAAAAGTCTAATTTTGAGGAGAATATGTTGTCTTTTCCTGAACTTAGGATCATGAAATGAAGTGGAAGGGGAACTGGAAGTGTCCTGTAGCAGACAGGTCCCTGCACGCCTAAACTTATAGGGGTAGATATTTAAAAGCCATTTAGACGAATAACTCACAAGTTATCCATCTAAATGACTTAAACACTATTTTATATCCAGCTATAATTTAACTGGATATAAAATGGGTGTTTTGAGGGCATTCTGGGGAGGGGTCCCATTATCCAACTAACAGCCAAATATCATGTATATCTGGCTCAGTTAGCTGCATAACCTTAGATCTGCTGGAAGCAGGAGCCATATAACTTTATATTTAACCGGATATATTCAAAAAAGAATCTATCTGGTTAAGTTAGGCTCCTTTAAAAAAAAAAAAAAAAAAACCACATTGCAGCCTGTCCCCCACCTCCCTCCCACCTCAGTTGTAAAGGCCCTATGAGGCTAAACATGCCACCCCCAAAATTTTTGTGTACTGGGGGAACACACTCCCCCTCCCCCACCCTTAGCTCCAACTTCCCCTTGTAAGATGTAAAAATTACCATATCGTAGGCATTATTCCCGCCCCCAACGCCAACCCTAACCCTTTCCCTTCTCACTCCACCCTGCCCAGTACCATTATTTAAAGTTGCTGTCCAGGATGGCGATAGGAGGCTACTGTGATCCGGGCCCGGTGCTTCTAATAGTGCCTCTGCCGTTGCTTGGCAACTACAATGGAAGCGTATGCCTCCATCTTTTGAATATTGGGTTATGTATAAAGTCATTCGGCTATGGTTAGTCAGATAACTTTAATCGGGGATATTCAGTGAGACCAGATATTCAGTGAGACCTTTATCTCACTGAATATCTGGGACAAGTTATCCGGCTAATTTTAGCGACATAGCTTGTCCACTAAACATCCTATTGAATATGAACACCTTTGAGTTTCAATAATACAGAGTCATCTAGGTCATAGGCTGCTTGCGTATGTCATTACGGCTCAGTAAAGGGGGAGGAGAGATGACGAGGTGATGAATCAGTAAGACTTTGTAACTGAAAGTGCCACATGACAATAGGTGAGAAAGCCAATGGCTTTATCAAGTCCCTTTCTGTTTGTTTCAAAGTGTTTGATTATCCTAATTTCAAATGTTTTCCTTTCTCTTATTCTTAGAAGAAAATGGTACAAACCCCTGCCTATACCATGATGCAAGTTATGCCAGCACATACCACAGGACCCTACAGCTACGCACATAGGAAATGCTTTCAGAATAAAAGGTTCACATTCATGCTTCTCTATGAATATTATGTAGTTGATCTAATGCAATAAATGTAAAGAAGGAAACTATATTGGTGGAACAAGCCAAATATAAAAGACAAGAGTCAATCATCATGGACATGATATAAAACACTATGGAGCAAAACAGAATGACGGATCAGTAGATGAGCACTTACATAAGAACATAAGAAGTTGCCATATTGAGTCAGTCCGAGGGTCTATCAAGTCCAGCATCCTATTTCCAAGTGTTCAATCCAGGAACGCATGAAAGGATCAGGGGCCCTCCTTGCCGAATGCAACGTATCTGCCCCTCCAACGAATACGATTACCGAATGTAATATATGCAGTCCCTCTGCACATCCCTAGAAGCCAGTTCCATCCCCAAAACTTCTAATTTGGTCTCTAGATGGAATAACATCAATCTCCCAGCTTATAACTGGTCAAATCTGTTCACAACTTGATTGCCTTACACATAAGACCTCCTTCTGGGTGTAAACCATAGAGATGGAAACATGGCTCTCTGTATAACGGTATAGAAAAGTTGTATAAATAAATAAATAAATAAATAAATAAATAAATAAATAAATATTTTAACCTGTTTAGAATTATCCATCTTTTAATTACCTGATGGCAATTTCCTAACACTCCCAACTGTTCAACTCAATTTCCCTCAACAGTATATACTACTGAATGCCATACACAAATATAAGCACATATATGCTAGAAGACCCGAAGGAAGAGATGAAAGTGGATATTGAACAATTAAAAGGAAGAGCAACTCTCGGACCTGGTAGGTGGTGTCATCTTCAGAAGCAATGGTTTGGGGAGCTGGAGGTGTGCTAGAAGGCCAGGACAGTACCAAGGGCTTCAAAAGAGAGGTATGGAAGGTATTATGGATTTTAAGTGTTGGTGGTAGTTGAAGCTGATATGACACCGCACCAATCCGACGGAGGATGGGAAATGGCCCAATGAACAGAGGGGCCAGTCGCGCTGAAGGTAATTTTAGTCGGATGAATTGTGTGCTCAGCCATACCTTCTGACCAGGTCTCAGAGGAGGACAAGGTCTTCGTCGATGGTCAGAATATTTCTTGAGCAAGGGAAGGTCCAATAAAACAAATTGGGAGGCGGTCCCATGTAGCCAAGGCAAAAAAACAACAAAGGGACGACCTTATATCATAGAAGGAATTTATTAAAAAGCCCGACTCTGGCCAAGTTTCGCCAAACAAGGCTGCATCAGGGGCTAAAAATGTAAAAGTTAAAAATCCATTAAAATAACAGACACATTGTCTATTAAATACAAAACAACATATATGTAAAAAAGGACGGCGAATCAAGACCTAAATATACACATAAATTGTACATAGTAAAAAAATGGAAAAAATAGATATAATCATTTTATAGCAAGAGTAAAACAATTTTCGAGTAAAAATATATAATAAAAAGCAATTACCTTAGTTGTGCTCTCACTGCTACATAAGCTAGTTTGTCAACCTAAGTACATTATTCCTGCCATCTTCGATTTTAAAATATAAAGAAACTCTATAGAAGAAATGGCATGACATTATTTATCTAAACAGTACTTAGAGGACTATACATAAGTTTCCTTTAATTTTTAGAATAATTCTCATAAAAAATTCCACTGCTATATTTTTCAAAACGGCTATGGCTTGAAAAGAGATCTTTCAATGCTCTGGTTGAGTTGGGCTTAAGCCCAAAAGTGAGATTTATGCTGTGGATAAAGCCCGCATAAATATTCTAAAAATTAAAGGAAACTTATATATAGTCCTCTAAGTACTGTTTAGATAAATAATGTCATGCCATTTCTTCTGTAGAGTTTCTTTATATTTTAAAATCGAAGACGGCAGGAATACTGTTCCTAGGTTGACGTACTAGCTTATGTAACAGTGAGAGCACAACTAAGGTAATCACTTTTTATTATATATTTTTACTCGAAAATTGTTTTAATCTTGCTATAAAATGATTATATTTATTTTTTCCATTTTTTTACTATGTACAATTTATGTGTATATTTAGGTCTTAGTTCGCCATCCTTTTTTACTACATAGGATATGTAGTTCCATATAATCAGTAATTACGATTTGAGGTAATATGAACTCTATGTATTTTTTAATTAAGTTACATATATGTTGTTTTGTATTTAATAGACAATTTGTCTGTTATTTTAATGGATTTTTCACTTTTAAATTTTTAGCCCCTGATGCAGCCTTGTTTGGCAAAACTCGGCCGGAGTTGGGCTTTTTAATAAATTCCTTCCACGATATAAGGTCATCCCTTTGTTGTTTTTTTGCCAGAATATTTCTTGGCCATCTGATTGGCTTTGAGCAGGGCATGCCAGGTAGAACTCCAGAGACGATGTAGTTCGTCCACAGAGAGTTGGGCCACCAGAGACGTGATGGTAATGGGAACAGGCAGCGGCGGACGGGGTTGCTTCCCATAGACCAACTGGAAGGGAGAAGATCTGGTGGCAGAGGAAGGATGCGAGTTGAGGGCGAACTCGGCCCACGGGAGTAGACTTGCCTAGTCGTCTTGTTTATCATTGACATAAATGTGAAGGAACTGTTTGAGGGTTTGATTTGTCCTCTCCACCAGACCATTGGTTTGTGGGTGGTATGCAGAGGTATAATCCAAGGTGACGTCAAATTTCTGGCAGAGAGCCCTCCAGAATCTTGCGGTAAATTGGGGTCCACGGTCTGAGAGGATGCTTTTGGTAACCCATGAAGTTTGAAAATGTGCTGGACAAATAGCTGGGCCAACTGGGGTGCGGAAGGCAAACTTGGGAGTGGTACAAAATGCGCCATTTTGCTGAATCGGTCGACGAATACCAAAATGATGGTGTTGCCTCCAGACGAGGGTAGATCAACCACGAAGTCAGTCGAGATATAGGTCCAGGGTTCGGTAGGCACTGGCAGGGGCTGGAGTAAGCCTGGAGAGGAGCCTGGTATTCTTTTATGACGGGCACACAGATGGCAGGATTCCACATAAGATTGAACGTCCTTATTGACCTTGGGCCACCAATAGTAGCGGCGAAGGGCCTGCAAGGTCCGATGTTGTCCTGGATGACCTGAGCAGCGGGAGTCATGGGCCCACGCCAGAACTTTTTTCTGCAGGTGTGATGGTACGAAAGTCTTTCCGGGAGGAATAGTCATGGTGGCGGATAGCAGGACTCGCGACGGCTCAATGATGAATTGAGGGGTCTGGAGTATCTGTAGTCTCGAAGACTCGGGACAAGGCGTTGGCCTTAAGATTCTTGACGGCCGGCCTATAAAGCAGGACGAAATTGAATCGGGTAAAGAATAATGCCCATCGTGCCTGTCGGGGATTGAGGCGTTGTGCCCGATGCAGATATTCAAGATATTTGTGGTCCGTGTAGACCGTGAACGGATGTTGAGCTCCCTCCAACCAGGGACGCCATTCCTCCAAGGCTATTTTGATGGTCAAAAGCTCCTTATCGCCAATGGCGTAGTTTCGCTCTGCGGGGGAAAATTGGTGAGAGAGGAAGGCACATGGGTGCGGCTTGTGTTGGGCCAAGTTTTGACTAAGAACAGCTCCTACGCCTTCAGAGGATGCATCCACCTCAATAATAAATGGGCGTTGAGGGTCAGGATGTTGAAGGGCTGGCGAAGGAACGCCTCTTTAAGACAGAGGAAGGCGGCTACAGCTCTGGGAGGCCAGTTCTTGGGGTCAGCGCCTTTCCGGGTTAAGGCCGTCAGGGGTGCGATGATGGAAGCGTAATGGGAGATAAATGAGTGGTAATAATTAGCGAACCCCAGAAACCGTTGAAGCGGTTTCAGCCCAGATGGTTGGGGCCATTCTCGAATGGCTTTTAGTTTCTGGGGGTCCATGCGGAATCCTTCACTGGAATGATGTATCCCAAGAATGGGAGAGCCTCTCTCGAAGAGGCATTTCTCGAGCTTGGCGTAGAGTTGGTTTTCTCTTAGTCATTGTAGTACCTGGATGACGTGCTGGCGGTGAGCGGCGAGGGAATTGGAGAATATTAAGATATCATTGAGGTACACAAGCACACAGCGGTATAGCAGGTCTCAGAAAATTTCATTCATGGTGTTTTGAAACACCGCTGGGGCATTGCAGAGCCCGAATGACATTACAAGGTACTCGTAATGCCTGTCTCTGGTGTTGAAGGCCGTTTTCCATTCGTCTCCCCCCTATATACGGATGAAGTTATACGCTCCCCAGAGGTCCAGTTTGGTAAAGATTTTAGTGCCTTGAAGGCTATCAAAAAGCTCAGAGATTAAGGGCAATGGGTACCGGTCCTTGATTGTTATGGCATTCAGGCCCTGGTAGTCGATACAAGGGTGGAAGGTTCCATCCTTTTTCCCTACGAAGAAGAAACCAGCCCCCGCCAGGGATGTCGATTTGTGGATGAATCCCCTCTCCAGATTTTCCATGATGTAGTGAGACATGGCTTGAGTCTCTGAGGGTGAAAGGGCATAGGTGCACCACCGAGGAGGTTCTGTGCTGGGAAGAAGGTTAATGGCACAGTCGAGCAGTCAGTGAGGCGGGAGCGTCTTGGCCTTCCGCTTGGAAAAGACATCAGAGAAAGTAGCATATGACGTCGGCAGGCCTTGGAGACTGGCAAGGGCAGTTGAGCATTGCACTGGAACTACTGGTTGGAGGCAGGTGCCGTGACAATTTGGCCCCCATTGGGTTAGCTGTAAGGTTCTCCAATCGAATTGGGGACAATGTTTTTGAAGCCAGGGGAGTCCCAGGACAATGGGGTGTATAGAGTGTTCCAGGATGTGAAAGGAAATCTGCTCGACGTGAAGAAGCCCAGCATGAAGTTGAACGGCTTCCGTGAGATGTGTCACCCGCCCCGGGAGGGGCTTGCCCTGGATAGACGAGAGGACCAATGGGGCCTGGGCATGAAGATATGGAATTTTTAAGTGCTCCACTAAACTCCTCGTAATAAAGTTGCCCACGGCTCCTGAGTCTACCAGAGCTAAAGTATGGAATTCGCCGTCCCCAGATGTCAGTGCGACTGGTAGGGTTAGTGGAGGTGCAGGTGATGTTAGGCCCAGGAAGAGACCTCCTTCAGGTCCTAGGCCCGGGAGTTTCCCGGCCGCACCAGGCATGCAGCTAATTGGTGGCCCGCCGTGCCACAGTAGAGGCATAGCCCGTCTCTGATTCTCCTTTGACGCTCCTAAGTGGAGAGTCTCCCTCGGCCCAATTGCATGGGTTCTTCGGACAGTGTTTGGGAGCCTCCTGATTCACCTTTAGGAGAAGGAGAGCGTCGAGGAAGCCTCAAGGGGGGTCGAGGTTTTCGTGACCATCTGGTCATGACGGTGCTCTTGATGGCATCTATCAATATGCCCTGCCAGATCGATGAGAGTGTTCAAGGACCTGGGTAGCTCTCGGCCCGCGAGCTCGTCCTTGATTCTAGGACTGAGTCCCTGAAGAAAGATGGTTTGTAAGCAGTCAGGGACCCAACTCAGCTCTGAAGAGAGGGTCCGAAACTCAATTGCAAATTCAGCAAGCGTTCTCAAACCCTGATGCAGTTGGAGAAGTTTGGGCCCGGCGGAAACCTCCTGAGTGGGATCACCAAAACTCATTTGGAAGAGCTCCCATAACTCTCTCAGATTACTCAGGTCAGGGTCATCCCGTTCCCACAGCGGGGAAGCCCATTCTAGGGCCTTCCCTTCGATGAGAGAGAGAATGAAGGTGGCCTTGGTGGCGTCGTCGGGAAAGAGGGTCGGCTGTAGACGGAAGTGCATATTGCACTGGTTAATGAAACCCCTACAGGACCGAGGTTCCCCAGAAAAACGTGGTGGTGTAGGCAGGCAAATCACAGAGCGGGCCCCGGGAGCCATGGACAGAGATGGTAAGGTGGGGTTCATAGGCCCTAATGCCTCGAAGCATTGATTCAGGCTCTCTACTGCGGAGACAAGGGCATCAAGGGTTTTTTGCTGGTCCATCATACGTTGGGTCATTCCGGGGATGACCTGGCGGGCAGACTCCTCTGCTGTGTTCATGGACTTGGCAATCTGTTACGATCAGTAGGGACGTGAACCCTTGGACTGATGGGGAAGTTGGTACTACCTTAGGAGATGGCTCCTCAGGTTCCCCCGTCGGGTGGCGAGGCGGAACAGACATTGGGACTGGCTGGATTCTCACTGCTGGAGACTCAGATGGCCTCTGAGAGGGCGACGAGGTGTGAAGTCGGAGCAAGGGCCAGTTGCTCTTCGCCACTGGAAGCCTGTTGCCCCCCGTCAGGAGCCCGTAGGGACCCAGGCCGCTGGGACTTAGGTGGGCCCTTGAAGGTGGATGGTCCAAGAGAAATCTGAGGTTGAGCACCAGAGGATCGCCGCTTGCCAGTCCAAAGTCACACACCGAGGAATCACCGCTTGCCAGTCCAAAGTCACACACCGAGGGATCACCGAGAAGAAGAAGGAACCAGGAACCGAAGCACCAGGAGATTCACTGGAGCGAGCAGACTCGTTGCCAAGTCAAGGAGTGAGCAGAGGAAGTCTCCTTTTATACTTCCCCTGTGCCTAGCCCATTAGGAGCAGGTGTAGGCAATTTGGAGGACAATGCCCCTTTAAATTCTGAGAGGAGGCGTGGCCTCGTGCCTAAGGGCAGGGTGGCCATCTTGGTCCCAGGAGCGATGCAGAGCAGCCCGCCGCCGCGAGGGGAGGCCTAGGACGCCTCCCCTGCCGGCAACCATCGCGGAGGCACGCGCCGAGGTGCGGGGGTGAATGGAGCCGGACTCCAGTGACCCCCCCCCCCCCCCCCTGACGCTGCCACGGCGGCCCCGACAGCTTGATCAGGTAGGGGGTTGTGGTCGTGGGTGGCTGCGGCCGCGAAGCACAACACCCATATCTTCATTGAGAAACACAAGAAGAAGTCTACATGGAGCAACCTTCATGAATTAAATGAAGAGGAAAAGATGACGAATTTGCAAGCTCAAAAAGGGTTATCATCAACTAGAACCAGATCTGTGTGTCTATATACTAGAGATGTGTATCGTGTGATCGATCGTCTTAACGATCGATTTCGGCTGGGGGGGGGAGGGAATCGGATCATCGCGGTTTTGTTTTTTAAAATATCGTATAAATCGTAAATTGGGGGAGGGCGGGAAAACCAGCACACTAAAACATCCCTAAAACCCACCCCGACCCTTTAAAATAAATCCCCCACCCTCCCGAACCCCCCAAAATGTCTTAAATTACCTGGGGTCCAGTGGGGGGGTCCCATTGTGATCTTCCACTCTCGGGCCACAAGTGCGTTGATAGAAAATGGTTCCTGTCCCCGACATCACGAGCGTACAAGATCGCTCCCGGACCCCCGCTGGACCCCCAGGGACTTTTCGCCAGCTTGGGGGGGCCTCCTGACCCCCACAAGACTTGCCAAAAGTCCAGCGGGGGTCTGGGAACGACCTCCTGCACTCGAATCGTGTTGCCATAATGAAAAATGGCGTAATGAAAAATTGCCGTACGGCAAAATGGCGCCAGCCATACGGCCGGCGCCATTTTTCATTACGGCAACACAATTCGAATGCAGGAGGTCGTTCCTGGACCCCCGCTGGACTTTTGGTAAGTCTTGTGGGGGTCAGGAGGCCCCCCCAAGCTGGCCAAAAGTCCCTGGGGGTCCAGCGGGGGTCCAGGAGCGATCTTCTACGCTCGTGACGTCGGGGACAGGAACCAAATGGCGCCGGCGCTACCTTTGCCTGACAGGGCAAAGGTAGCGCCGGCGCCATTTTCTATCAACGCACTCGTGGCCCAAGAGTGGAAGATCACAACGGGACTCCCCCCACTGGACCTCAGGTAATTTAAGACATTTTGGGGGGGTTCGGGAGGGTGGGGGATTTATTTTAAAAGGTCGGGTGGGTTTTAGGGATGTTTTAGTGTGCCGGTTTTCCCGCCCTCCCCCTCCCCTCCCCCTTCCCCCGATTTATAATTTTTGACGATAAATCGGGGGAATTCCTATTAAATATCGCCTCTAACGATTTTTGATGATTTAAAATATATCGGACGATATTTTAAATCGTCAAAAAACGATTCACATCCCTACTATATACTGTAACAAGGAAAAGAATGTGCTATTGTAGCTAGTTATGTAGATGATATGCTAGCAGTAACAAGTGGCAAGCTTCACAAGAAGTAAAGACTTTTCTAGAGACCAAAAAATTAAGAGAACCAAGCTGATTGACAATTTTTTTATTCTACATTTCGCTATCACTATATTGAACAAATCCTACAAAATTTTGGCATGAGTGACTGTAAGCCAATATCAATATTCATTGAGCTAAATCATAAAGAAAATGAAGATCAACAATCAATAGACTATCTAGATGTTCTATACCAGAGTCTTATTGGAAGTTTGATGTATCTTGTACAGGCACCAAGATCAGGTATTACATTTGCAGTTCATTATTTGAACCATTTCGGTAGTTGCTATACAACTGTACAGTAGAAGGTGTTCAAATATATTAGATATCTTCATGGAACAAAAGATAATGGGAGTCCACAAAAGATAATGGGAGTCCATATTCAGTTGCTGTGTGGCTCTGCTAGTTATCCAGCTAACATTAGTACAAGTGTACAAATATCAGAGTTAGCTGGATAACTTATCTGACTAACTCAACTCCTCCCCAATCCATGTCTGAGTTATCCAGCTAAATACTTAGCCAGATAAGTGATTTATCCAGCTAAATGGCAACCACTGACCATAGCCAGATATTCAGTGGTTGTCTCTTAGCCTTATAAGTTGAACTTATCCAGCTATGTTTGTTTTGAATTTCAGGCTTAATATTTTGTGTTACAAAGCTTCTGAAGAAAGAATAATTGGTTATTCAGAGGCAAGATGGAACTTTTTGATTCAGGATAGAAGATCTAGCAGAATTTATGTATACAAGCTATCGCAAGCAGCAATTAGCTAGAAAGCTGTTTAACTACAGATGGTGTGCTTATCCACTTGTAAAGCTGAACACATTGCTTTATGCAAAATTATCAAAGTAATTAAAATTTTGGGAGAACTTGGATTTAACAAGAACTGTAAAATCCCAGTTGACATAAAAACTGATAGTCAATCTGCGATGAAACTGCTGGAAAGACAAGTCCGCATCAGTGAACAAAACACATTGAAATCGATATTCAGCTGTAGTACGGTAGCTGGAAGAATTTATCTGGCTAACTTAGTCTATTTATTGAGTGGTGTAATTGTGCCGCTCAATATATCCAGCTAAATACCACCAACTTATCCGGCTAAGTGGTGGCCACTGACTGCGACTGAATATTTAAAATACTTCACTTAGGGAGTTATTTTCCAAGCGGATCGCACGCAATAAGGGACGTTTCACACACAAAAAGTCCCTTATCGCGTGCGATACCAGGATGGGGGCGGAGTCGGGACGGCGTCAGCCCCAGAAGAGGAGGAGTCGGGGCGGCACCGGGGCTGACGCCGCGAGGACTGCGCTGACAGCGAAAGGTAAGCACCTATATCACTGCCAGTTTCGTGCCAAATAACTACACCTTTTATGTTGTAGTTATTCAGCGGAACACCAGCAGCCATTGTACCGCGGAGGTGCGATCGCTGCCGGCTAGCGCAGGACTGCCTCCCCCCCGTTTCCCCCCCCCCAACCCCCCGTTACCATAGGATTCACTATGCCTTGCAGCATTAGTGAATCCAGCCCATAGCCACGTAAGTCAGAACTTATCTAGCTAAATGACACTGAATATGGACCTCATTGATCTTAAATTCTTATTCAAAAGAGGTCCATATTCAGCGTTAAATACTTATTCAAAAGAGATAAAATGAAACAAGGAAAATTTCAAATGAGCTATGTCCTTCATCTTCTTGTCCATGGACCCCTAGTCAATATTTCCTTCTCTTCCTTTTCCAAGACATCATTCTTCCAAGACCTCATTCAATATTTCCTCTATCTACACTCACTTCCCTACCCCCACCCCCACAACAATCATTCACTACACTCTCTCTCTTCCTTGCATGTTTCTTCACTGCCCCTCCAGGCTGTCCCACCTTCTGCTCACTCTCCTGAAGAGGCAATCTGCAGGGACTGGCTTTGGGTACGTTGCAGCTAGATACCTAGTCTGGAGTGAGCACAGGGACTGAGCTGACCAGTACATACAGTCCACACAATGGCTTCACATCCTCCTGGCTTCTGTACAGAAAATGGAGCCAATGAGCACAGCTCAGTTTAGTCCCCGCATTCATTCCAAAACAAATCTGCCACCAACAACTCAAGAACCAGTTTCCCATGGGCTTCGTTAAAGATAGGCTGCAGGGCCATCATGAAGAGTTCAGATTTATGGGAAGGCTGTCACTGTCTTGTGGACCTGATCACAGAGGTAGGGACAGCATGGACTATGCTGGGGAGAGGGAAGATAGGATGCAGGTGAGGGAAAGAAACTCTGTCCAATCCGGCTTCCTCTTCCTGTCACCAGCTGGCCTATAGCCTTGCACTGCCCCCCACCCAAGCCTTTGCACCTAAGCAATCAGAACTACAAATCCATGCATGCATTGGGATAAAGCCAAGGCTGGATTAGCTTGTTCTTTATAACATGGAGCCTGTAAACCAATCTTATATCTAACCAAATCCCCATCCCCAAAGGAATGTACATGACCAGTGGCATTATTTTTTTTTTTAAACTTAAAATTATACTTCTTTATTTTTTTGTCAAAACAGGCAAATATTTTTTGACACAAATTTTTCCATCTTGAATTTGGGTGAATCAAGTGCACAGAGAATATTAGAGATGATCATTTTCATCATTCATTCACAATGGTCTTGATTCTCTGAAACCAGGTGGTGTGCACAAATGCATGTACAGAAGGACATCTCTGTAAGACAGTATCAACTAATCCCCATTCCCTGCAAGCCGCCCCATAAAATGCAATGGATTAAACATCAACAGCTCAGGAATTCTGCAGACCTGAGGTCCCTGTCAATTACAAAGTAATAAATACCAACATCAAAAACACATTGCAGTAATCAAGACTGCTTTAAAATTTATTGCTGAGTATGACTCATTAGTTTGAACTATCTTAGTAGAGTGGTTTATGCTTATTTGGTGATGAGAACTCATAGTAATAACATCCATCTATCCAGAAGCTAGGCACTGTAAATCTACAGCTATGCCTCTGAACTTTACATCACTTTTTAAATAGTTGGTTTAATCTATGATGTGCCATAATTTAGGTACAGCATAATTTCTAAAAAATGATTGATGAAAATCTGTCTGAAACCAGTCATCTGCTACTACCCCTAAAATTGGTGTTTATATCCCACCGCTTTTCTTTTTTATTAAAAAAAAAAAAAAAGTACAATGGGCTGACTTGATGTCTCAGCGACAGAGCTGTGCACTGCCAGACAAAAGGTCTGGGTTCATCTCTCAAGCAGAAATGGACATTCTGCAGAGCCACAAGGGAAGGGAGGAAGTCCCAGTCCCTGTACAATGGTGACACCTAGTGCCAGAGTCATGATGGGCTGCATATACATCAAGCTCCAGAAAGAGTGACCAGCCTGTAGCCCCGAGTTGAGGACCATTGCTGGGATAACTGAGATAGGCAAGAGGGCCGAGAGAGCTGTAAATAGGAAGCACTCCCTGGTAGTTGTTCCGTAGCCCAGCAGAGACCAGTTCAACTGAGCTGGAAGTCCAAATGAGCAGCGGGAAACTGCTGAACCAGTGAAGCATAATCCTGTAAAATAATTACATCCTCTTCAGGGACATTTCTGGCTCATGTTCAAGAAGTTTGATTAATGTTGTCCTAAAATATGTACCACACAGCATAATACATTTTCAAACAGGCTTCTCCAACAAAGAATAAATAGGAAAAACACAATACACAGCAATCTTAATTCACATACCAAATTTGCAATGATGTAGTGGTATCCTTTGACATGTTTACCAATGGTAATAACCTGCAAAATACAAGAGAGAAGTATGTGGGTTTAGTTGGAAATAGGATGACAAAGCTATCGTTTCTGTTTAATATTATTATTAGACTAATTTAGCTTACAATTATTGAAAACTGATGTTTGGACATCAGATAAGACAAGGAATATATTTAAGATCACTGAAAAATGATTTTCTCGCATTCTGCAGCATCTTTAAATAAAAAAGCTCTATGAAAATTTAGCAGGTCAATATATATCTGCACATAACAGGGCTTTACATTTTGTGGAAAACATAAAATAGGTCCAATTGACCGTGAATTCAGTTTCTTCTGTTAATTATTCTGTATTTTCTAACAAACAAATCAAAGTGACAAAATATTAGATGAGTTTTAAAATGCTAATGCAAGCAAAGATGCATCTTATTCGTATGATTTGTAATAAAAATGGATCTTGATCTGCTCTTCCAAATTGTGCATGACGAGGTCCATATTCAAAAGCATTTAGGTGGATAATTCAAATGTTATCCAGTTAAATGAAGATTTAGGCACTTATCTGGCTATATTATAGCCAGCTAATAAGTTAGCTGGCTAAAATTTAGTCTGCTCACAGGGTCATTTATCATTTCGCATTAGGGCCTTTGCATAATAATGCCGTAATACGCTCGTTATTATGCAAATATCACATTTGCCATGCAAGTGGAAGGTTTTTGGGCGAAGTAAATGATAATGATCAGCTCCTAACTTCAAATGCGATGGAGTAACGCACAGCAACACAGGTTTTAATGCCAGAAATAACTGCACCTTTATTCTGTGCACTGTGCCCGCGGTAGACCCTAACACAAAATGAAAAATGACCCTGTATGTCTGGTCGGGCCAATGAACTATCCTAAAGTTAGCCAGCTAACTTTAAGATAGCCAGCTACATTCAATGCTTTATCCAGCTAATTTTGCTATCTTATCCAGACAGTGATTATGGACCTTGTCATGTTTTTCTTGTTTTTGTAGGAGGTAAATTTATTCATTAATGGTACACTGAGAAACTATTATTATGTTTGAGAAGCGAATTCTCCATGAATGATACTTTTATATGTCTGTGCAATAAAAATCATATCAATGATCATTCCTATTCTGCAATCAACTATAAGACCCTGGAGAAGGACCATCTCTACACAACAAGAAACTGGAGGGAAGCGGAACAGAGGAAAATCCATTTACAGTAGATAATGTATGGAAAGAGCTAAAGAATCTGAAAGTGGACAAAGCCATGGGGCCTGATGGGATTCATCCAAGGATACTGAGGGAGCTCAGAGATGTGCTGGCGGGACCGCTGTGCGACCTGTTCAATAGATCCCTAGAAATGGGAGTGGTGCCGAGTGATTGGAGAAGAGCGGTGGTGGTCCCGCTTCACAAGAATGGGAGCAGAGAGGAGGCTGGTAACTACAGACCGGTTAGCCTCACTTCGGTGGTGGGAAAAGTAATGGAGTCACTGTTGAAAGAGAGAATAGTGAACTATCTACAGTCAGGAGAATTGATGGACCAGAGGCAGCATGGATTCACCAGAGGAAGATCCTGTCAGACAAATCTGATTGACTTTTTTGACTGGGTAACCAAGGAATTGGATCAAGGAAGAGCGCTCGATATCATATACTTGGATTTCAGCAAAGCTTTTGATACGGTTCCGCACAGGAGACTGGTGAATAAAACGAGAAGCTTGGGAGTGAGTGCCGAGGTGGTGACCTGGATTGCAAATTGGTTGACGGACAGAAGACAATGTGTGATGGTAAATGGAACCTTCTCTGAAGAGAGAGCGGTTTTAAGTGGTGTACCGCAAGGATCGGTGTTGGGACCGGTCCTGTTCAATATCTTTGTGAGCAACATTGCGGACGGGATAGAAGGTAAGGTCTGTCTTTTTGCGGATGACACTAAGATCTGCAACAGAGTGGACACGCCGGAAGGAGTGGAGAGAATGAGACGAGATCTAAGGAAACTGGAAGAGTGGTCGAAGATATGGCAGCTGAGATTCAATGCCAAGAAGTGCAAAGTCATGCATATGGGGAGTGGAAATCCGAATGAACTGTATTCGATGGGGGGGGAAAGGCTGATGTGCACGGAGCAGGAGAGGGACCTTGGGGTGATGGTGTCTAATGATCTGAAGTCGGCAAAACAATGTGACAAGGCGATAGCCAAAGCCAGAAGAATGCTGGGCTGCATAGAGAGAGGAATATCGAGTAAGAAAAGGGAAGTGATTATTTCCTTATACAGGTCCTTGGTGAGGCCTCACCTGGAGTACTGTGTTCAGTTCTGGAGACCGTATCTTCAAAAGGACAAAGACAAGATGGAGGCGGTACAGAGAAGGGCGACCAGGAAGGTGGAGGATCTTCATCGAATGACGTACGAGGAGAGATTGAAGAATCTAAATATGTACACCCTGGAGGAAAGGAGGAGCAGAGGTGATATGATACAGACTTACAGATACTTGAAAGGTGTTAATGATCCAAAGACAACGACAAACCTTTTCCATAGGAAAAAAATCAGCAGAACCAGGAGTCACGATTTGAAGCTCCAGGGAGGAAGATTCAGAATCAATGTCAGGAAGTATTTCTTCACGGAGAGGGTGGTGGATGCCTGGAATGCCCTTCCGGAGGATGTGGTGAAGACCAGAACTGTGAAGGACTTCAAAGGGGCGTGGGATAAACACTGTGGATCCATAAAGTCAAGAGGCTGCCAATGAAGAGTGGGTGACTCACCAGAATGATGGCTACTGCCTGGAGACAATACCCTTATTAAATAAACATACACATGCTTACTGTGACTCCAACATCGCTCTAAGCTTCAACAGCAAGAGGAAATGTGGTAAAAAGGATTCACACTCACAAAGATGGGAGTAGCTGGCTTGTTACGGCGGTTACTACCCCAAATCAAATAAGCCTGATACTTCACTTTCAATGTATATACAGCATAGTTCTCTGCTTCAATGGCAGGGGAGAAGAAAAACTGATACTTCACACATCCAGCAGAGCTCTCTGCTTCAATGGCAGGGGAGAAGAAATGAGGGTTTGCACTCACAAAGCGGGGAGTAGCTGGCTTGTTACGGCGGTTACTACCCCAAACCAAATGTGCCTGATACTTCACTTTCGATGCATATCCAGCATGGCTCTCTGCTTCAACATCATGGGAGAAGAAAAACAACCAATAAGGGCTGTATAACATAGTCTGGGTAAAACAAATAAGCATGGGTGTAGCTTGCTTATTGAGGCGGCTACTACCCCTAACTAATCAAGCTAGATATTTCACTTGGATGCAGCTCCATCACTGCTCTCTACATTAAAGGTGGGGGTGGAAGGGAAATAGAACCAAGAGCTAAGAGAAACAGATAAGTATGAGAGAAAAAAATGTGTGAAGCTTGCTGGGCAGACTGGATGGGCCATTTGGTCTTCTTCTGCCGTCATTTCTATGTTTCTATGTTTCTATGTTTCTATTTGAGCCATTCCATACTGTAGTAAGAGTTCTGCTAATCATTTGAAGGCATAGCATAAAGCATGATAGCGTGGTTTAGAGTCCATGTCCTACAACATTTTATATATTGCATATTCTAAGCAAAACTTCTGTCTTAGCTTAATAGTACATCAAGAAACCAAGACACTATTTGTGTGCTCAACTAAACTTATTGTCTATTAATGAATGATGTTGAAAAAGTGATATTTAGCTTAACATAAAATTGTTTGGCACAACAGGCTCTAGATATTTACAAGTTTTAAGGCTCAAAAATGCTGCACAAATATTGCATGTCTGCATAACTCTTTTGGAGAGGGGGATCTCACACATGCATGAAGTTCCCCAGATCCCTGGACACTGCTTCCTCTTTGGGAGGAGTTCATGGCAGGAGCCTTGGATTCCTGTTTCTGGAGGCAGAGGCGGTATCTTTGTAGCTGGACATTTGCGTTCACAGCTCATGCCTAATCAGAGCTGCCTGGTGTGTGTCGCCGAATGCTCACATGCACAGCCTCAGATCATGAACCAGATTCAGAGCACAGGCCAAGTGTGCCAGTGCCTAGTGACACCCCTGCTGACCTCCATTGGAATTTGGATGATGATATGATAATAATATGTCATTAATGTTCATGCAGAAAATATAAAAATGTGTGCAAACTTAAAAACACTTCTATAGTTTAAATAAAAATAAAATAATTAAAAGAAATGGTTGATTTGCAAATGTTGAGAGAAAAAAAATCTGTGTTCAGCAATGAAGAGTACATTTGAATGTGAGAATCAGAATCAATGCTTCTACTGTCAACAGCAGGAATTGTGTAACATAATAGATTTCATCCATTTAGTTTTACCTTCTGATCAGCAGATATCAGATCATTTCTTGGGACATGTTATCCTCTAAACCCTAGTCTCTGCTGTGGGGTGTGCCCCCAATCTCCTATTATCCCCCATCTTCTTCAATGTGTACCTCCAGTCCTTAGCTTCCATCATTAGAAGCTTTGGACTGAAAATGTACATTTGTACTAATAGTAATACCCTTAGTAGAAGGCATGGAGATTACTACCCTGAACCAATAAGCCTCGATGCTTTTAATGCAACTGCAACATTGCTCCCCAGTTAGACAGCAGGAGGGAAAAGAAGAATTGGATTCAGACAACAACCAAGGGCCCAAACGTCTATGGGCTGGGGTACTGATACACTGACATAAGGGAAAAAGCACAGGACTGCTTCTATGGACAAGTCCTAGCGGAAATAAAGAAAGCAAGCATGGGGGTAACTTGCTGGTGTGACAGTTACTGCTCTTAGCAGAAGGCATGGATGATTACCACAACCAATAAGCCTTGATGCTCTTAATGCAACTGCAATATTGCTCCCCACTTCAATGGCACGGGAAAAGGGGAATCAGATTAAGACAACAACCAAGAGGGCCCTGACTTCTACAGTCTGGGGCACTGATAGACAGACATAAGAGAAAAAGCACATAATTGCTTCTACGGCCAAGTCCATAAGCAAAGGACATCAAGCAGCACTGTCTGAATTTTCAAGAAAGCTCATCACCCAGTATAAAATGTTGCTAGCTGCAGTTTTTATGGGTTATCATAAGGCTTGGGGATAACTGCACGGAGCAGCAGTTACTACCCTTAAGAGAAACATGGGAATAATCTGCACAGAGTGGCAGCTACTACCTTAAGAAGCTTGCTGGGAAGACTGGATGAACCATTTGGTCCTTTTCTACCATCTATGTTGTTATATCTAATTAGGGGGTCATTTATCAAAGTGCTTTATGGCATTTTTGCATGCGAAAAATGCCTTTAACACATGTGAAAAGCACCATAACACATGGTGCGATGCAAAATTGAAAAAATTGGGATTTCTGGCCAAGTGGGCTGGCTTTACAGTATCACACAGTTTTGAGAGAGAGAGAGAGACTCTAGTCATAATGACCTCACCCTAGATAGGTATTTATATATCTATGGGAGGCCTACCTAGTAACTCGAGGTTTAGGTATTAGTGTAAGGGTTAGGGGCCACTTTGACATTCAGACATTCAGAGTGAGATGTACGAACAGAACAGTGCTCTTTTGTGAAGATTTGATGAGCTTCAGAGTGAGGAAACTCACCCAAAGATGAGATTTGTGCAATGTTCTCTCAACCTAGCTTGATGTTACCCAGGTAGAGAGTCCTTCAAGCTAGGTTGAGAAAACATTGCACAAATCTCATTTTGGGGTGTTTCCCTCTCTCTCTCTCTCTTTCTAAGAGCACTAGTGTTGTTGATATGAAATTATTAAAACAGAAAACTTTAATAATATATATATATGCAGATACTACAAAAAATATCCACATCCAGATAACATCCTTCCACTTACTCTAAATGACATCACCCTACACCCTCAACAAAAAGTTAAAAGTTTAGGAGTTTTTCTCAATTCTGCCCTCACTATGCTAGCCAAGTAATAGCAGTAACTCAGAAAGCTTTTGTGTCTCTGCATGGTAAAACAATTATGTTCCTGCCTACAACCAATTCATCTCAACATAGTCATGCAATAGTAGCACTCTCCTACTTCGACTACTTCAATGCATTTATATTGGCCAAAAGCAGATACCAGAACCATCACTGGCCAGAGAAAACATGAATGGGTTTCTCCTGTACTCAGCCATGGATTTGTCAATAGGCACACATTAGACCTACGCCTATGGCGGCAAATATATAAGGTGTAGTAGACTGACTGAAGATTTGCTGCCTTCCAGTTCTATAACCCACGTAGAATAGTTGATAGGTGGGCAATAAATATTTTAAATAAATAAACAGGTGGTGGTGCCAGAATCAGCAGTCCTAGTGGTGGCAAAATCCTAAATTCGTCACTGCCTTTACTGGTTCCCTATCACTCTATGCATCAAATTCAAAATCTTATCTCTCACATTCAAAGCAGGAGAAAGTATCAGCCCTACTTATCAGACTGAGAAGCTGAGAGGATATCACCCCACTCAAAACCTGTACTCAATCCATAAATAAAACCTGTTCACACGCCAACCCCTCAAGACTATCCAGCTGAAGAAAACAAGATCAGAAGGATGCAGCACCTGATCTGTGGAACTTTCTCCTCCACTCCCTGAGAGACATTAATGAGTGCCTGGCATTCTGTTGCAACGCCAACTGAAAACTTAGCTCATCAGCCTGCCAAGCCACAGGCTAAACAAACTATCCCCATGGCTCATGTTGGGTTGTAGGTTGACAGACTTCAGACAATTAATGCTCTACATTCGCCTATGAACATAAAACTTCAGCTTTTACCTTGACATTTAAGCAAAATAGTCAAGCTGTTGTAATGAATTAACATGTAAAGTAGGAACATGCTGGCTAAATATTTAGTTTGTTTTTTTGTTTTTGCCCCATTTTCAAGTTTATATCGTTTCAGAGTTTTTTTTATTTTTATTTTTTTTTTGTTTCAGCAAATAATGCATTTTATTTGCCGAAACAAAAAAATCCCAACATTTTCAGAGGCATTGTTGATTTGTTTCTGATTTAACAAAACAAAATGGCCCTCATTCAGTTCAGATTGGGCATTTGTTTCAAATGAATGCACATCCCAAATGTAAAATTAACTTTCAATATTATTGTGATATAGTATGTAAAATCTACCCTTCAACTTATCATAATCCATTTCAAAGCGATTGTGTAGCTGTGAAAGGCAGAATAAAAATTAAATGTTAAATTAAATTAAAAGTATATACTTTACAATGGATTTACTAGAGTACATGCACAAGCAGGCAAGTTAATATGTACTCCTGTGTCTATATAAACTGGGCTGTAAAATATATCCGTTATTGTCAGTAGGTTTGCAAATATAAAATAACTTCTGAATATTCAAATATTTGCAAAAAAACAATAACATGAGAAGTACTGGGGCAATTTTCAAAATGTATTGTTGAACTGTGCACAAGATATGTTGTACCTGAATTGGCAGTGTAACAAGCAGCCAAATGTAAGGAGCCACAGTTGTGATATTAGTACCTGTATTGCTATTCATATGACAATTGGATAAGATTTCAATTTTTGGATGTGCTGTGTCTCTCCCTTGGCACCATTCCAGTTGCAGCATCTGAACAAAGCAATCGGTTCTTTAATAATATCGTGCTGTTTCCATAGGTTGTTTTTTTCCAGTGCTCTTTTACCTGTAGATGTCCACTAACTACCGTACTTGTAAAATATACCAGAATGCATACTGGAGTCAGCTATAGTAGCAATGCAATATGTGCTAGATAATTGACAATTTATTATAGCACACTCCCCAGAACTGTACATTATTCTGTGTTAAGTGGAACTTTTATTCACAGTATCAAATATGTTTCTCAAAATATCAATCTGCCTGATTGCTTCTTTGGATATTATTCTTTGAATATGTCTCCTTCTTTGCTCTCCTATATTCTGCTCCTTATGCTCTCATATTTGTTTGAATAAAAGGTGGGCTTCTTTTATTACTGCCACATGCCCCGTTTATAAAATTGTTGTCTTCAAGTCCTTTCTTCAATGCTATATTTATACTTCACTTGCGTTAGTGTGATGCATGCATGGGGTCTGAGATTAATACTAGATAAGTAAAAGGATAGCTCAGTGCTTTAAATATATTGTACATAGCCCAGGAATTAAACAATTATCCAGATTGATAAAATAGAATATTTATTTCATTTGTTGACCTGCCAACTGTGTGAAGAAATGCAAAATCAACTCTGTACAAGTTTTATAGCACTGGTGCGCACAGTAGGTCTGCCTAACTTGAACATCTTAACCAAGCTAGTATAATTCATTTTATGTGCCAGTGCAAAGTCTTAAGTGGTGAACCTCGATTGTCAGGAAAAAGTATGAAATCCTCATTTATCTCTATATTTGAATTATTAACACCTGAAAGGATCCCTACCCCAAAGGTAAGGAAGACTTTCTTTAAAAATGGAAGACCTATAAGCAGCTGCAAACTGAACAAAGCAGTGAGTTTCAATGCTGAAAATCCACATACATCTGGATTCCCACGTAAAGTTTCATAGATTTATAATGACCAAGTTGGGGGAGGTATTACCTCATAATATATGCCCAGATGTAATTTTATGAGGCACTGATTCTTTATTACTTCATGGAATATACACAGACATTTTTTGAAATTCCAATAAAAAAAAAACAGCGGGGAAACCTGAGGAAGTGAGACACTGGCCTACACAGATGCTGAACTCAGGCAGGTACAGGGAAGCTGGTGACTCCTCCCCGCTGATGTCAACATCACCGCATCTGGCTGCATAAAATCAAACTGGCCTACAGTGCGCTGCCATTGGCATGCAGCCCAAGGAGCTAACATAAGGAGCTTGCCCCTTGTGAGGCCCTTGGGGAATCCCACGGGGATTCAGTGGTACCTAACAGTTTTTTGTAGGAAGATCTCATCTCCCAGACTGATCTAGTAAGTGTTTTGTTTTTGGCTACCTTACGGGCAAGAAAAGACAGGGACAGAATATGCCATCTGCAGCGACAGTTACCGCTCCTGTCTTTGGAACTCTGCATTCTTGGGTTACTCCATCTACCAGCCATATCGGAGAAGCTCTTGGGGGTACCCCAAATGGTGCTCCATCAGTATCACCCCCAAGCAATGTGTGTCTTCTTAGCCCTGAAGATCGTAATCCTCCTCCATAACTAATTATGCTGCATCCTCTGTGGTTTCTCTTCCTCAGGTCCCTGTTATTGGTAACTCAGGGGTTGAGGAGAGACTGGGCTCAGGAGAGTTTTCACGTACTGGACCTCTCTTGGAAGTAATAGAGGGAGTTTTGCCATCATCTCCTATTCTGGACAGAGACTTCTGGGAGTGAGTCTGTGTGATCTGCCTCTTCTTCGTCTCGACCAATATCTGTGATTTTGTCTCCTGTTGCATTTTCTGCCTCTCACAGAGGTGCTAAGATTTCCTTTCAAAATATTTCTTTAAATGATCTTGCTTCCTCCTTGCATTGGGTAGAGATGTGTGGCTAAACTGTACTTTTTTACTGCCGATGCTTCTGCTCAAATCGAGCATCATCAGTCATTAGAAAGCCACAGTTCCCTGTTAAATTCCCTATCTAATAAGGTTTCTGAAAGTCAATCTTTTCAAAATGTGTTAATCAAAGATTAACACATTATGTATGAGGATGGAGATGTTTGAAAATTCTATTAGATATAGGAATTTCTGCTTTGTAAATTTTCCAAAACGTTTATTTGTTTCCCCACTTGAAATGGTTAAAAGATATTTTTCTCAAAATTTAGAAATTGTACCTCAGAACATGCCTTCGATCCACAAAGTATATTATATTTCCTCTCAGAAAAGTTCTGCTGTATTCTAAAAAGATTTAGAAGTTTTAACTCCTACCCACAGGTTAGATGTTTCAGTTTTATTAGAAAATTCTCAGGAAGGGAAACTTTAATTGTAACTTTTGCACTGGAAATGGATAGAGATCTGATTTTGAAATTATTTTTGGAGGAAAATAAATGTCTTTCCTGATATTACTAAGCAGACTCAGGTTCAGAAGAAATATTAAAGCCCCAAGTTCTTGTTACGGTCCCGGGCCGCCCCGGGACCTGCACTCACCGTGCGGCCGGTCCGGCTGCGGGAACTCCTCCTCTTTGGCCTCCCAGGCCCGAGACACGGCCTACCGCAGCGTTCTCCCTGAGAGGGAAACGATCCGCAGCTGGCCCCGCCCCTAGGCACCGCACACGCTGGGGCTTCAGATTTAAAGGGGCCAGCATGGGAAACTTGAGACAGCCTCCCAGTGACGTCAGACGCTGCCAGGTTACTTAAACCCGGCAGGCACAGCTATGCCTCGCCTTGCAACAAGGTTCTCTCAGTTCGCTGAGTTTCGAGTTGCTGCTTGGATCTTGGATCATCTCTTCTGGCTTCTGACCTGGCTTCGTCCATTGACTTTGTCTTCAGCTTTCGCTCCTGGCTTTGGCTTCATACCTCTGACTTCTAGCTTCTGATCCGGCTCTGTTCCACGACTCTGATTCCAGCTTCCCCTCCCCCTGGCTTTGTTCTTGGACCTTGACTTCAGCTTCATCCGCCTCCACAGGTATCCGGTTCTTGCTGGCCCAGAGGATTCTCCTGTCCCAGCGGCTCAGGCTGTCACGAGCTCCTCCCGGGGGAGCCGCGGGCTTCCAAGGGTGAAGACTCTCCAGCCTCCTGGGCCCAGTAGTCCTCATCGTCCATCTCTTCGGCCACTGCTTGGATCCTTGGTCGCATAGGGTCCCACCTAAGTCCAAGAGGTCCGGGTTCCTACGGGCTCCTCCCGGGGGGACCTCGGACTTCCAGTGGTGAAGTCTTCTACGGAGTCTCTTCAGTGCCGCCTCCCGGCTGTGACGCTCGCTGTGGGTTCCCCCACCATAACATCTGCCATCTCAGCCGGCCCAAGGGTCCATGACCATATCAGTTCTTCATTTGGGTACTTCTTTTTTTCTGAAATTTCCCTGTATATGTATCTTAATTTATCAGGGAAATAAATTTGTTTTTTATGAACCTGATCAACTTAAAAGATTTTTGAAAGATAAGACAATGTCAGTTTCAGATAAGATAGTTTGATTTGGAAGGATGTACCAATCATATTATTGACTTTTACTTACTAATCAGACACCGTCTGTCTTCATTTTATGGACAATTGTTTCATCATGCAACTATATTGCTTCTGTCATGTTTTCTTCGTTTGAAGTATTGTATTTGCATTAACTGTCATGGTACTTTTCAAATAGTACAAGTTTCTTTGTTTGTACTATTTTGAAAATTCAATAAATAGATAATTAAAAAAAAAAATGGTCCCGCAAGGAGAGCCTGGTGTGTTTGAACCCACAGAAGGTCTAATTCAAAGCAGTAACTTGAAAGTGCTCCTACTACAGCCTTACTACTGCAACTAACATACCCTTTGAATTCAAGTCTCAAACTTCTTTTCTCTGTCTTCTGACATGCTGCTTTTGTCCTGAGTGAAATCTCATTGGTAGCTAGTAAAAAGGTCAGTTTTATGTTGCATATCCGCATCCTGTGGCACCTATATCTAGAATAACATCCAAAATGCAAATATGGTCCATACTCAGACTGTTAAACATCACCAATCTTGAAACAGTTCTGTTTGTTTATTCACTAATGGGACCAATGCAGTAATCATTTTCCTCATAGATCCAAAACGGGAAAATCCCTTTAGTAAATCAGGCTCATAATGGGGATCATTTTCAAAGCCATTTAGGCACATAAAACTTGGTTTTAGGCATGTAAATGACTGTTCTAAAATTGACCTGGGTTCAGTGTGTGTAAACTAAATAAAGGTCTCCTCTCTATACCAACATTACACACCTGCAACTTGTGGCAAACAAGAGAAAGAACGCTATCAATAGTGGGTCCTGGACTGTGGGACTCTTTATCGGAAGAATTAAGAACTACAACAGACAAAAATGAAATTCAAACAAGACCTGAAAACTTGGCTGTTCCAAAATGCTTAGAACACCACATAATCTGTTAGACTATATAATCTTTTATCAAAATAAACTGTCTAGCATCTCAAACCCTTATTATCTAAATAACAAACCTTAAAATAAAAGTTATGAAACGATATATAATGACTTTACCATCCTCTACATTTATACCTCAATGAGCATTCAATAAGTGTTGTTGCCCTCTGTCTAATCACTAATAATTGTGAATGTTTTTGCTGTTAACTGTGATTTCTAATTTATTTATTTAGTGATTTTTTATATACCGTGGCACGTTAATAACATCACCTCGGTTTACAATAAACAAAAGCATTAGCAACAAGCTGTCCAGACAGCCTATTTTACTGGAGAGAGAGAGAGAGAAAGAGAGAGAGAGTTACTATAATGTCTCTTCCCTAGACAGCTATTTGTATCCCTATGAGAGGCTCACCTAGTAACTCGAGGTGGGGATTAGGTATGAGTGTAGGGGGTTGGGGGCCACTTTCACATTCAACATGAGACGTATGAACAGAACAGTGGTCTCTTGTGAAGATTTGATGGCCTTCGGAGTGAGGAAACTCACTCCAAGATGAGATTTGGGCAATGTACTTGTACATTGCCCAAATCTCATCTTGGAGTGAGTTTCCTCACTCCGAAGGCCATCAAATCTTCACAAGAGACCACTGTTCTGTTCATACGTCTCATGTTGAATGTGAAAGTGGCCCCCAACCCCCTACACGCATACCTAATCCCCACCTCGAGTTACTAGGTGAGCCTCTCATAGGGATACAAATAGCTGTCTAGGGAAGAGCCATTATAGCAAGTCTCTCTCTCTCTCTCTCTCTCTCTCTCTCTCTCTCTCTCTCTCTCTCTCTCTCTCTCTCTCTCTCTCTCTCTCTCTCTCTCTCTGAAACAGGCTACAATAAACCTTTACCAGCCTCTAACACACAACGTATCACAAATGAAAGGGTATTGGCTATGCTAACACTACAGCTGTTTTGCCGCACACGATAACTCTTTCCTACTTTACATATGCTCCGCCCCCTGAATACAAAATTAAAAATTTGCAATCGCATTAACGGCTGTTAGCGCGATTTGCGGACTTATCTCCTGCGCTAACTCCTTGGAAAATGACCCCCATAGTAACAGAGAACTATAAAAGTAATGATAATAATATTCCAATGTGCAAGGTCATTTTAGTAGTAAATGGGAGGTAATTTGTGAATGTTGATACTGCAAACTGTGGTGATCTAGTGATTTTTACTTGGAACGATGGTAAAAATAAACGTGTGCAGATGGCCCAGTTTTGCACACACTTGTATGTGCACTGAGAACAGGCCTTCTGGAGGGGGTGCTGTTAGGCAGAGTTGTGTGACTTGTGCGTGTACTTTTTTGACTTTAAACAGAATGCGCCTGATTTACCCTGCGTAAGTCACGCACCGCTTGGAGCAGGGGTAAACCTGTGCGAGGTAATTCATGAATACGTTTAGCGGATTCTCAAAGAGAACTTATGCATGTAATTTCGCTTTGAAAATACTCGGTAAAATCCACGTGCCTGCTGCAGATTTTACCGCTGTGCTCACGCAGACTTTACAGCTGTGCGGGGCCTTTCTAAAGTCACTCCCATTAGACCCACTTTGCCGCCCTTGATGGCCGTATCATTACTGTAGGGCGAAAGGTGGCAAACCTGATCCACGATGTCGTTGACTTTGTCCCGCTCGCAGTCCAGGATCACTCGCCTCTCCTTTTTGATCTCCAGATCTTGGAAAAGCGAGCGGTATGTTTCGTCCTTTCTGTCATTGTTAATGTTTCCGACGTTGATGGCGGTTACTTGCCATTTCTTTTCTGCCGCAGAATCCAGCACGGCTTGCAGGGTTGATAAGCCTGAAAAGGACAAGAAACGAGGGCTGATAAAGCTTTATGAATAATGGAAGTCATATAAGCCACATTTTTGTTTTACATTGTACATTTATGTTAAAAAAGACAAGTTGTCGGCTGCAAATGATAGCCGCACACAGCTTACTCAGGAATAGCAATATGCAAACCAATCAGGAAAATCCGTGGGTTTGTCATTTTCATTTGGCAAACCTTATTTAATAGTATTAATTGAATTTCAGTGTTTTTTTTTATTCCACATTTATAGCACAATGGTTAAACAAGATGGATTACAGTGTATTGAAACATGGAATGGAAAATTTACAAAACCAAAAAAAAAAAAAATTATAGCAAATTTAAAATAGAAAATCCCCAAATAAATAAATAAATGTAAAGTGTAACATGCACCACCCTAATGTGCAGTCATTGAGGCGGTAGGTCCCGGGTGTTATCTCTCTCACTGGATTCTTTGTAGTACACATGCGTGTGCATGACGAATAAACATATGACACGCTCCAGCTGAGTCCATCTATCTCGCTTATTTTCTTTAAAATACATAAGATGGCAACAACATCTCACCCGCAATGGGTAATTGTTTCATTTCAAGACGCTGAAGTGCACAGCCAGTGGACTGTGAGGTGGTAAAATTAATTATAATTCATTTCATCATCAAGTTCAGGCATTCAAATCTCAATAGCTGAGATTCATCATTGCACTAGCATAAATTATGGAACTCTCTGTACAAATGGCTTGATGCAGATTTCTAATTAAGCAAAAATGCTGTTGTATTAGTTGTCATAACCTCCCTGGAGCTTGTAATTGCTCTACAGGGAGCTAGCTCAGTTGCTGAACAAAACCCCAAGCAGTCTGTAAGATCTTTCCTAAAGGCCCAATTTTAGAAACGCGGCGCAGATGAAAACCGGGAGATATGCGTGTGGCTGGGCCGCACACGCGCCGCGAGGATTTTCAAATGCCCGTGGCCACGCATGTATCTCCCAGTATGCCCAAAAGGACGGGTTCGTGAAAAAGGTGCGAGCTGGGGTTGGGGTCTGGGTGGGCCAGGTCAGCGCCATTATGCACTGTCCCACTGAAGCAGGCACAGGCAGCCGACCAGCCCGCGCAACCCACTACTGGATGCACAAGTTATAAAATTAGCGCATCCATGTGCGTGCATCAGGAACCACTCGCGCATGGACGCCCGCGTGAGGGTTTTAAAATTTACCTTAGAGTGAGCATAAAATCTGAGCATGCTCTGAGCAAAAACAGAACATTTGAAAATCAGCAACTCCCACAAAGAGGTGCTTGAATTAACCATTTCAATAACCAACCATTAATTGGCAGTGGATCTCAACTTCATATTGATATCAATCACATAGTACTACTGTCCCACCTTTATCAGCCGGTTTTATTACTATTTGAGGGGCTTGCTGTAATCACGCAAAGCCTGAAACTCCTAATAATTGAAATTGCAGAATTGATTAAGTGGACAACTCTTAGCTATTTCACAGATATCTCGAAGTACAAGTTGGTGGAAAGTCTTTATAGTGGCATCTTCGGCATCCAGAAGAATCCATACTGACAGATTACTTGCAATTGAACAATATGGTGAGGGCATTTGGTGAGCAAAACAATTGCTGAATTTTAAGAGTTCAAATAAAATGAAAAAGGCTTACCTCAAATGCAAATGGGTCAAAACAAGGAGTAGGCATAAAAGATAGTCCTTTCTCGAGGTTGCACTGATTTGTGAATGACGATATGAATGATGATAGATTCAAGATCAGAGATTCCTAGATGTCTGGGACCATGTGACTTGCAGCAGGAACTCTGTGTATACTTGTAGTTGTTAGAGGCTGCCTGGTTCCTTCTGTGTTCGATACTTCCAGCATCCACCTCTGGTGTGTTGCCCTAAAAAAGTGTTTTGCAGATATAGTCCCCCACAGGTGGAACACTCTCTGACTCATGTATCTTCATCACAGAGGAATCTTCACCACTCAAGTCAAAAGTCATATTCTTCTTCGACCCACTCGATGTCAGCTGCCCATCCAAGAATAAACTTAACCTTTTGAGTAGTCCCATTCATCTCTACAAAATTTGTCAAACTTTATCTTTTTCAAATCCATATTAAATTTGTCTAGCGCTTAAGAACATAAGAACATGCCATACTGAGTCAGACCAAGAGTCCATCAAGCCCAGCATCCTGTTTCCAACAGTGGCCAATCCAGGCCACAAGAACCTGGCAAGTAAGTACCCAAAAACCAAGTCCATTCCACGCTACTGTTGCCAGCAACAGCAGTGGCCAATCTCCAAGCCAACTTAATCAATAGCAGGCAATGGACCTCTCCTCCAAGAACTTATCCAATCCTTTTTTAAACACAGTTGTACTAACTGCACTAACCACATCCTCTGGCAACAAATTCCTCCAGAGAATTCAATTGTGTAGTATAATGATTCAATCAATGGCTGCTAACAGCAAGGCTTTATGAGAATCAATTTCCTCAGTAATTGTAACTCAGATTTTTGTGCAATTTTTATGATAAGAATCAGCAGATCCAGGCTGCATTTATTTAGAATCATGTTCCAATCTCCAATAAAAACAAAGGGCCAGATTTTCAAAGGGTTACGCGTGTAAATCCTGCAACGCGCACAAGCCCCGGGACGCACGTATGTCCCGGGGCTTTGTGAAAGGGGCGGGGGCGGGGCAGGACCAAGGCCTCTGGCCCAGCGGCCGTGCCAGGGGATAAGGGGTAATATTATCGCATGGAAAATGTGCGTCTAGAAAGGGGTTAACGGTGCTTGAGCCTGAGCGCACCATACTGAATCGGCCTGATTGTTGTACTGCTTGTCTGGCTTTGTTGTGGTTTCCAATTCAGTTTTGTCTGCATGTTTCTATTTATAGTTTGACCTCCCTATTCTGTATTTGGTGAGGATCTCTCTATGTTCTGGATGCATGTCTGAGGTGAAGTATTCTGCTAGTGTGTACTTTCTGTGTAGGAATCTATATATTTATAAATGATCTAGAAAGGGGAACAATGAGTGAAGTGATCAAATCTGCAGATGACACAAAATTATTCAGGGTAGTTAAATCACAAGTGGATTGTGATAAATTGCAGGAGGACCTTGCGAGACTGGGTGACTGGGCGTTCAAATGGCAGATAAATTTAATGTGGACAAGTGTAAGGTAATGCATATAGGGTAAAATAACTCATGTTGTAATTACCCGATTTGGGGTTTCATGTTAGGAGTTACCATTCAGGAAACAGATGTAGGCGACATGGTGAACAATACATTGAAATTGTTGGCTCAATGCGCTGTGGAGCTCAAAAAAGCAAACAGAATGTTAGGAATTATTAGGAAGTGAATGGTGAAATGCCTCTGTATCGCTCCTTGGTGAGACCGCACCTTGTAAATGAGTACTGGTTGCCGCATCTCAAAAAAGATAAAATTGCACTGGAGAAATTATAGAGAAGGGCAAACAAAATGATAAAGGGGATGGAACAGCTCCCCTATCAGGAAAGGTTAGGGCTGTTCAGCTTGGAGATGAGATGTTTAAGGGGGGGAAATGATGGAGGTCTACAAAATCATGAGAGGACTAGAATGAGTGAATATGAATTGGTTGTTTAATCTTTCAAGGACTATTGGGCATTCAGGCTAGTTAGCAAGTAGCATAATTAAAACTAATTATGTTTGAGTACTTGACAGGTGCTTGTATCCTGGATTGGCCACTGCAGGACTTGATGCTGGACTTGTTGGACCCTCGGTCTGACCCAGTATGGCAACTTATATTCTTATGTTCCTGGCTTGTTCTGCTTTCCTAATAGGAGGTGTATTGGTGTTTTAGTGCATGATGTAATATTTGTAGTGTTGGTTTTCATGGGTAGGGTTCATACTGTTTGAGCTCTGGCAGTTAGTGCTGTATTGGTATGGGAGGTTTACTGTATTGTAATTTGTAATTCAGTTTATTCATAGCTTTCACAGATTGCCTTGAGCTGCCCCTGCTTAAGACAGTCAGTTAGGTGCAGCTCTGCTAGAAGGGAGTTCCATACTATATGGGAAGCAACTGAAAAGGCACAGTCTCTTGTGACTGCAAGCTGAGCTTGTCTAAAAGATGATCTACTCTAGTAAACTCTCTGGGAAGTCCTCAAACTCCACGTTGGACAATATAACTTCAGCAGAGAATTACATCAGGGTGGAGAATCACAGCTGATTACTTTGAACACCAAGAGACAGTTATTATATTAAATTTGATAACGAACTGGCAACCAATGCAGCTCAACAAGAACTTGTGTGATATGCTTCTGATGACTCTTACAGGAGATTAATCAGGCAGCTGTGTTCTGAAGAAGTTAAAGAGGCTTCAGAACGGTCACTGGGACACCAAGATAAATGGCATTACAATATTCAATTCTTGATAGTATGGATGCTTCTACCACTAGATGATAATCAGATAGTACCAATAAATGCATAAGACCACACAAAGTTCTTAGGGCCGGATTTTAAAAGCTCTACATGCAAATCCAGTGGATTTATGCGCGTAGAGTGCCTTATGCGCGCAGGGCCTATTTTATAAAGGCCCGGTGACACGCATAAAGCCCTGGGACGCGCCTAAGTCCCAGGGCTTGCAAAAAGGGGCGGTCCGGGTGCAGGATGTGGGTGGGGTGATCCAAAGCGGGTGGAGGCGGTGCCAGAGGCCTCCGACACAGCGGCCATTTGCTGCTGTGTTGGAGGATTGTGTGCCGGCTGGCTGCCGGCAGACACAAAAGTTTTGATAAGAATTTTGGGGGGGTTAGAGTAGGACTAGGCGGGGAAAGGTTAGGGGAAAGGGTGGAAAGGTTAGGTTAGGGGGAAGGAAGTTCCCTTCCAGGCCACACTGATTTCGGAGCGGCCTGGGAGGAAACGGGGGATGCTCCTGGGCATCGGCGCACGCAAGGTGCACTAGTGTGCACCCCCTTGCGTGCGCCGACCCCCGATTTTTATAAACTGTGCGCGCCTGCACGCGCAAGTTATAAAACTGGGCATACATTTGTGCACGCTGGGTAACGTTTGCACATGTTTGCCCATGCGCAGGTCTTAAAATCTACCCCTTAGTTTGTAAAATCATGGACCTGAAGAGAGAAGTAACATGAGAGCAAAAGAATAGCTTTGAGGCAATCCTCACTCCGAGGCTTTTTATACGGGAACAAACAGGATATGTAATACCATCAATGTCAATTGTAGAAGGTTGGAATTTGGCATACTATCTCTGAATCAAACTTCAGTTTTTGCTGTTAAGGGCCAATTTATTGTGAGCAAGCCATTGTTTAACTATGGATATGCAAACATGAAGAATGGCAACTGTACTAGACCACATGGAATGTAGGCGGATAAAAAATTGTATATTGTTTGCATACATTTTGTAACCTTCACAAAGGCCAGCCAGAATTTTGCATATCAGGGACAGATAGATAGTAAATAGCAAAGCCAACAGGGATTTGTACCAAATATTTAGATATTTTGTCCAGGTATTTTTTTCTATGGAAAGATATTTAGACTGATTCAGAGGATATTCTCTTCTATTACTCCGGGCTTTACTCCAGTACAAAGCTTTTTATACCCCTTCATGTTTCACACAGAAAGGGCCGTAGTGATTATATTTAAGCATGGTACAGCAAGAAGGATGCCCTTCTTCTTCCCACTGGACAAACTGCAGCTGGGGATGCCATGGAGGCAGCATCTATAGCGCCTGAGGGGAAGGAGTTACAGTAAGAAGGATGACTTTCTTCTGCTCCCTAGGCTGGAGCAGAGGATGACATAGACTCAACGTTCATAGCCCCAGGGGGGAAGCAGTCCCAGTCATTTTACAACAGTAACCCTTAGTGTCCAGATTTAAGGCCCATGATTACAGGATTCTGAATAGAGCCTTGTTGCTTGGCCCTGAGCCAAGGGCTATCCCTGTGATGAGTGGGCTAGGTGACTTGGGAGAGGATGTACAACAGAAGAGAAAAACCTACTGATACCTGATTTTTAAATTGTTCGAGTTCTATTACTTCTCTCATTTTATAAGATAAAACCCCTTATTTCTTTTAGTTATTTTACACATCATGCTAAGTCATGAATACAGTATTATCAGCATCTTACCTCTGTCACTGTCATAGAGGTATGCAAATTTATCCCATTGATAATACTCAATCAAACTTAGAAGGGCTCCCTTCAGGTCTGGTCTCATCTGGATAATAAACGGGTGTGTTCCATCTGTCGGGAAGCTCGGAGTTATGAAGGAGACATGAAGAGTTCCACAAAATGATGTGATGGTATTTACAGACTTCTTGTCATAAAATCCAAAAATAGCAAAGACTCCTCTTGAAAACTGGGAGCAGACTACAGTGGAAAAAGAAAGAAAGAATGATTAAAAATTGATACAAAAAATATTAAACAGTTAAACAATGCTAATATTTCTACTTATAGTAACAAAAGGGTTTTTATTTAAAGGAATCATTTTCAAAGCCATTTATGCACATAAAACATAGCTATTGTATAAAAGCCCAGGGCTCAGTGCATGTAAAAATATGTGCATAATCCTATTTCATACATAATTTTAAGTGACTAGGGAGAGGCATTCAAGGGGCTAGAGTTGGAGTGGATTTGAGACTCACATGCATACTTTTTATTTTATGTATCTGTACAAGTCAACCTATACAAGTTACACCCCCATTAAAGAAAGCACAAATTTGTATAGACGAGTTTTTGCGTGTACCAGGGCACTTGCATGGGAATTTTCAAGGTATATTATACAGCAATCTAATGCAAACACACTATAACTTCTCACACTAAAAGTATTCTAAAAGTAGATGTTTTACCAATGCACTGAATGTGCCATTTAAATTTATTTTAATAACAAAATTTTAATAGAAATAATTTGTTCAACAAATCATCTAGCAGATGAGTTCAGAGCATGTTACAAAATAGAGGGTTCTACAAATGTCAGTGATATACATCAGAGACCATAACACAAATCAAGTGACAGAGTTACAATGCACAGAGGGCCAGATTTTATAACATGCGCTGAATTTTCGAAGAGTTGCATGCATCAAATTAGCAGATGTGCATGCAAATAGCACCCCCCCCCCCCCCCCATCAAATCTTCCCGACTGAAACGAGCTCTCTCCACAGCTGGCCCCTCACATTGGAATGCTCTCCCACCAGACCTCCGGCAAGAAAGATCTTTGACCATCTTTAAAAAAAGACTCAAAACCTGGCTATTCACTCAAGCCTTTCAGTAAATCTCAGGTTCCCTCTGCCTCCTAGAATAACAGGGATTCCTCCTCTTGTAAGCCTCCGAACCTCTAACCTTTCTTCCCCACAGTTCTGGTTTTGTTTCTTTCAGTTACGTTTTTTCCTTCCTATTCATTTTCTCTCCCAAGTATCATAGTATCTTAAGGCTCATACTCTTTTGTTTACTCTTGACCCCAGCTCCTATTACCACCTTGTTCAATTTAAGGTTGATTTATATCAGGAAGTTCATACTATTTTACTTGTTTATTTGATCCCAGTTCCTGTAACCCTGTTCGATGTAAGGCTCTCGTTTTATGCTTCCCTGTTTCCCTGTAAACCGATATGATATGTACTGTTTGCACATGAATGTCGGTATATAAAAGTTCAAAATAAATAAATAAATAAATATAGGCTATTTTATAAACCTCAAATATACATGTGCAAGCAATGGTGCACAAATTAATTTATTAGTATAAAAAAGGGGCAGGAAAGGGCATTCTGGGCTGGGGCAAACATTTACACGTATAAATTGCTGTTTTATGACCTGCCAAAGCAACGTGCAAACGTATGTTACCTGCATATATTTACACCTGCTAATTATCTGTGTAAGTAAGAATAAAATTCTTTGTAGTCAAATACTGACTGCATGAGATGTCAGGGTAAACTGGGGAGAAGTTTACACTGACACCTCACTAAGGCCTGGATTTATCAAAATGCGATAAGTATCACATGCGATAGCAAAAGGGGCGTGGTTTATGCTAATATACAATTTATCGCAATTTGCACTAATTACCTATGCAAAGAGCTAAGTTAGCACAAATTGCGATAACATTTTCAGACTTTGTGATAAGTGCCATACCTGTTGTATTTCCTGCATTCAACCACTGTGGGACCATTTGTTAATGGTCCCAGGTAGCTCAGACACGAGAGAGAGAGAGAGAGAGATTTGTGCAATGTTATCTCCACCTAGCTTGATGTTACCCAGGTAGAGTAAACGTAAGAAAGTAGATGCCGAAGAATGTCTTTTTCAAATCTTTATTGGCTGGAAACCCATAAAACAATAAAAATTGCCCAATAAAGATTTGAAAAAGACATTCTTCGGCATCTACTTTCTTACATTTGCTCACAGCTTTTCTAGATTGCCTACCTTGTTGCTTTTTGGACCCAGGTAGAGCTAGGTTGAGAGAACTTTGCACAAATCTCATCTTTGGGTGAGTTTCCTCTCTCCATAGGTCGTCAAATCTTCACTGTTCTGTTCGTACGTCTCATGTTGAATGTCAAAGTGGCCCTAACCCCCTACACTAATACCGAAACCTCACCTCGAGTTACTAGGTGGGCCTCCCATAGGGATACACATACCTATCTAGGGAGAGGGTATTATGGCTAGTCTCAGTCTCTCTCTTTCTCTCTCTCTCTCTCTCTCTCTCTCACTCTCAGTATTAAGTCTGTGCAATAGCACTTCACAGACTGGCAAGCCCACTCCTCCTCTTTTGGATTTGCATCACACCATTCGATATGGTGCTATCACATGCGATAAGTCCTTAATGCCTTACCACATTTTGATAAATGACCCCCTAAGAGGGCTTAATGGCTTAGAGAGAGACTGGGCAAACTGTTCGACATACTGGTAATTTCTTTCATGTGCACATGTTACAAAATGTGATGTCTTACATGCATAAAAGCCGACAAGTGCTAAGGAAACTATATGAGTTAAATCTGCACATGCAAATAATCAAAATATGAGAACTTAAGAAATTGCCATACTAGATCAGACCAAGGGTCCATCAAGCCTAGCATCCTGTTTCCAACAGTGGCCAATCCAGGCTACAAGTACCTGGCAACTACCCAAACTCTAGGTAGATCCTATGCTATTCATGCCAGTAATTGCAGTGGCTATTCTCTAAGTCAACTTGATTAATAGCAGTTAATGGACTTCTCCTCCAAGAACTTATCCAAACCTTTTTTAAACCCAGCTACATTAACTGCACTAACCACATCCTCTGGCAATGAATTCCAGAGCTTAATTGTGCATTGAGTGAAAAAGTATTTTCTCCAATTAGTTTAACTGAGCTACTTGCTAACTTCATGGCATGCCCCCTGGTCCTTCTATTATCTGAACGAGTAAATAACAGATTCATATTTACTTGTTCTAGACCTCTTATGATTGTAAAGACCTCTATCATATCCCCCCTCAGCAGTCTGTTCTCCAAGCTGAACAGACCTAACCTCTTTAGCCTTTCCTCACAAGGTTGCTGTTCCATCCCACTTAACATTTTGGTCACCCTTCTCTGTATTTTTCCACTGCAACTGTATCTGTTTTGAAAAGCAGTGACCAAATTTTATACAGTACTCAAGGTAGGGTCTCACCATGGAGTGATACAGAGGCATTATGACTTTTTCAGTTTTATTCACCATTCCCTTCCTGGTAATTCCTAACATTATGTTTGCTTTTTTGATTGCTGCAGCACATTGAGCCAATGATTTCAATGATGCTTAGATCTCTTTCCTGGGTGGTAGCCCCTAATATGGAGCCTAACATTGTATAACTATAGAAAGGATTATTTTCCCTATATGAATCAACTTGCACTTGTCCACATTAAATTTCATCTGCCATTGGGGTGCCCAATCTTCCAGTCTCACAAGGTCTTCCTGCAATTTATCACAATCTGCTTGTGATTTAACTACTCTGAATAATTTTGTATCATCTGCAAATTTGATTACCTCACTCGTTGTATTACTTTCCAGTTCATTTATAAATATATTGAATAGGGATGTGCATTTGTTTGCGATGAAATAGAAAATAGAGACGATATTTCCTATTTCATCACATTTTGGGGGCGGGGGCAACGAAACGATAAGAAAACCCACAATATTTCATGTGGTTTTCTTATTGGTTTTGGGGGGGAGAAAGGGCACATTTAAAAAAAACAAAACACTAATCCCACCCCAACCCTTCAAATTTAATTATTTGCAACCCCCCACCCTCCCGACCCCCCCAAAAACCTTTTTAAGATGGTGCCGGCCGTCCATTGCTCCTACCATGTGACAGAGGCCGGCCAATGGCACCGCTAGCCCCTATCACATGGTAAGGGCAAAGGGCCATCAGAGCCATTTTGATTACTTGCAGCCGATGGCCCAAGAGATGGAGATCGCTCCCGGGACTCCCGCTGGATCACCAGGGAATTTCAGCAAGTTTTGGGGGGGTGGGAGGGTGGGGGTTTCAATTAATTAAATTTGAAGGATTGGGGTGGGTTTGGGTTTGTTTTTTTTAGTACCCCCTATAATTCAATTTGAAGGGTTGGGGAGGGTTTCGTGTTTTGTTTCAGGGGAGCAGCCAAAATAAAACTGGCCCAAACCGTGGGAAAACAAAATTTCCCATGGCAGGCCGATAACGAAGGCCAAACCGAAAGGTTCAGCCGAATCACATCTCTAATATTGAAAAACATCTGTCCAAGTACAGATCCCTGAGGCACTCCACTGTTCACCCTTTTCCACTATGAAAATTGACCATTTAATCCTACTCTCTGTTTCCTGTCTTTTAACCAGTTTGTAATCCACAAAAGGAGATTGCCACTGCCACCTATCCCATGACTTACATATAGGAGATTTGCACCACATATCCGGATAAAATTTTGCTTCTCTGGCTGGCTACTTTTCTGTCACTTAGCCAGATATATTTCAAAAACACTACTTATCTGGCTAAGTATTAAGTAATACAGCCAGTTAAGTGTTAAAATGCTATTTATCCGTATATGTTGAAAATATATGCCGCATATCTTTTAGATACGCGAGCAAGCTCTTAGGTAGGTTTAAGAGCATTTTATAAAGTGTGGGCACATTTGCATGCACAATACAAAATATGTATGAATACAAATGCATCTATGTGCATTCATTGGTGCGCTTGCCCATATATTAAAGTTGTCCTCTAACTTTTTAAAAAGCAACTCTGCCCAAATATCCCACCCCAGAAAGTCTCTCCTCAGTGTAGGTAAAAGTGCGCATTAAATCGAGTTACATGTATACTTTTATGCTCATTGGCCTCTGATTGATTTGCATAACACCACTTAACAAGTCCAAGGAAGTCAACTTTATAATTCTCTGCATATTGACAAAGTCAGGGAGCCTAACTTTCAAACCTATCCACAGTATAGCATTTGAATGTGTATGTGGATGCGTAGAGATTTATGCTAGTATTTTCTAAACTGTGTGCAGGAACTGCACACTGCACAGTTTAAAAAATACTGTGTAATTTTGCATCGAAAGTATATGCATAAAGATGAATTTTAAAAGCACAACATGAGCATCAATTATGGGATGGGCGAATATGTCAGACTAGCACACACCAAGCAGATTTTAAAAGCCTCTGGGATATGTGTGTACATGCTGCTGCGTGCACAAATTAAATGTTTCCAAAAATGGGCGAGGCATGGGCTCGGTCTGGGTGGGGCATGGGCGTTTGGGGATTTTAATATGAAATTTGCACGCACTGGAGTACGACGGGGTCCCCTGCTGCGTAAATGTACTTCTGCTGTGGATGAAGTGTAATTTAGAAAACAAAAATATTTAGATTAGCGGGGTTTTAAAGGCTGGTGCTAAAAGGGGGAGGGAGGCTATTAAACTAGGAGCTTTGGAAGACCTATCCCTTAACTGGGCGAACTGGGAATGAACCGGAAAAACTGGCAATGGCGTCAGTGCGTGTGCCTTTTAAAATACTCCCATTTATGCGGTAGAAGCAGCATTTGCATGCACAGGTATGTGTCCACTTAAAATTGAGCGCACTTCTGCATGTAGTCAGGCTATTTTATAATGTGAGCGCATAATATGCGTGTATGTTATAAAACAGCTGCATCCCTGGGCGAGGGCCAACAAATGTGCGCATATATGTGCCCAAGCGCTGCTTTGAAAGTAACTGTCATATGTTTCAGTATGCGCAAATATTTCCAATGCAAGAAAACCCAATTTCTCTACCTATTTTATAGACATGTATGCATATTTTAGGTGTATATATAATATAACATGCACATGTAATGTGGAGGTGGGTATTTTATAAACTATGCATATATATACTATTCTGACAATAGTTCCGTTCATACTTGAAATTACCAGTTCGCCAATATCTCCACCAGTTCACCCAGTCTATTTCCAATCCATCTAAACCCTCTAGCACTTAACCCTAATAACCCCACAAATTCACCCAGACCTCACACCCAGAACCTGCAGCCAATAGACAAATCTGATTTCACTTGCACCAATTAGCAGGTGTCAAAGTGTACAAATAATTTTGATAATGTATGCGTGCATATTTCTTAAAAAATAGCAACTACCCTGCATACTTCTGAACCTGTTCAGAAAACCCCTGGTGAACTCTTTTTTTTCTGCTGTAAAAATGCATGCACGAAATGAAAAATGTCCACATATGCTTGACATTTATAAAACAGCATATCCACGAGTATTTTTACACACAAAGGCCATTTGAAAATGTATTTCTTATTGTACATGCAAACCTTACTAAAGATTTTTAAAGGAAACCTATGCCCATATGTTTGCTTTGAAAATTCATGGATAAGTAGTATACTTGGGAACCCTGAGATTGCTCTTGATGGGTGGGGGGAGGGGGGAGGGAAGTTAAGAGGAAGGAATAGCGCTTATCATATATATGTGACTGTCTTATCTAGCCTGTCCAACCACACCAACTGCTCAGCTTTACAATCCCTACCTCTCCCTCAGAGATCCTCTGTACTTTCCCCATGCCTCCTTGAATTTATATACTGTCTTTGTGTCCATCAGCTCCACGGGCAGGCTGTTCCATGCATCCAATATCCTTTCTGTAATGAAATATTTCCTTAGATTACTCCAGAGTCTACCTCATTTTGCCCTCATCCTATTAACTTTCTCTGTTTCACCTCCTCCCTGCTAATCCATACTATCTCCTTCCGTCACCACCACCACTTTTTACCACTTCCAGGGATGATCCCAGCTTTCTTTCCCTTCTTCTTCCTCGGACCCAGCACTCTCCTTGCTCCCATCCCCTTATAAGTCACAGCTCACAAACGTCCAGCCGTACTCTATCCTCAGCTGTGTCTCAAGTCCTGGAATCAAGGTTGCAGTTTCTTCCCATATACCGCCTGCAGTGTGTGTGCTCCAGGCTTATTCCTCCCCTGGCTGGAGTGGCTCAGAGCTTTCTAGTGTTTTCCCTGAGATCTGGAAATTAATGCTAATTTCCTGACTCTCTAGGGAAAATTCAGAGTTCCCAGGTATGTTAAGTGGCCAGATATGCACAGAGGTTCACTTGCGTGAAGGTACACCCCCTTTCTGGACAGAGTAATTTGTATGCATGCACTTACATGCACAGAGCCCAATTTTCAAACCTATCTGTGATACAAGATTTATGTGCATAAGTGGATGTGCAAAGATTAATGCTAGTAGTTGCTATTAAGCTGGGGGTTGTTAGCATCTGAAACAAAATAGCTACTCTTTAATGTTTTTGAATGTCTGTTGGCATTTTGTGCAATTTCTAATGTGAAAGATTTTTTTGTGAAAAAATGTTACATTTCAGGGCATCAGCCTAGTGGTTAGTTTGAGGCCTGCTTTTTCACTGTCGAGTTTTTGGGGCCTGTTAGGAACCTGGCACTAAAAATCAGCCTGAGGCTCCTAACTTTCTTCCCCCAACCTCATCCTGGACCCGGAGCTGGCCACAGCAGCTAAATTTAGCCCCTCAACTAGGATAAACTCTCAGTCCATCCTTAGATGCCTAACTCTGTAGTTAGGCACCTATAACTTTTGTAAATTCCCCCCCCCCCCCAAGTTAATGTATTTTTATTAAACTATCCTCAAACACAGAGATGAAAATCCATCACAAGGGAGGAAACAAGTTAGTTTAATAAGAAATATGTGATTCATTATATTTCTGATATTGCTTGCTAGGAATGCAAAAAATAATTTCGTAAGCCCTTCTTGTTGAGGAAGTAAACGAACAAGTCTCTTATCCTCCTATAAAATTTTGACATGTCACAGTCAATACACGGCATGGGCCTTCGTGGCAGAATAGTGTTCAATCCCTGCCTGCCCCCTCCCTCAAGTCCTAGCCTGTCACAGTCTCAAAATTCTGCAGCTATGTAGGGCAACATCATTACCCACCAGCTTTAATCTTCCATCTCTTCCTGGCATACTGAAGGGGTCCAAATATTTATTCACTTATATTTAGCTCATGAATTTTTCATTCATAGCTTGAGGCAAGTTACATTCAGCATCAACACCGAGAAAGGCCTCCGAATTAAGGACATGGGAGAGTGCCTAAGCCTTACATGTACAGTACATACATTTCCCAGAGCATACATTTCACAAACTATTTTCTTTTAAATTCTCACACTCTCAAAAGTTACAAAAGCGCATTGTGCAATGAATGCTTAATTAATAGTTTCGTAAGCATTACTGACAGACATCATGGATTTTGTAAGATTATACAGTATATATATGGCATTATTAAGCAAATCACCCTCCATGAACATTTCAGTATTCAGCAACTGTACTTTTGGATGGAAACTCTTCAAACAGAGCTGTGCAGAGAAGCTGCCAGTTTCATTAGTTACTAGCCTTCTCGAAAAAAAAAAAAAAAACTGCCAATAACACATTTCAAAAAGAGGACAGAGTTCATCATTTCACAGGAAAAACTGAGGCTGCAGTAATCCAAAATGAAATTAGTTCTGGACAATAAAACTTAGCAATAGAGAGTGTGATGACAGATAAAGACTACCCAACCTATTTAATCTAACCCTTTTCTCAATATGCTGAGGTTCTTTCATTGTATGTACATAGTCTCATGTATGTTCACTCTGAATATCCTAAAACCCAGATCTGTTTTCAGCACGCAAGGGCCAGAATTGCCTGTTTCTGTCTTACAGCCTACTCGATCTTTAGTTTTGCCCTCACTTCCTCACCAGTAAATATATTTTTTTTTTGACCTGATAGTTTAGTGCTGCTCCTTTGGGCTTCAGGCTGCACTGAGCTATAGTGCCATGAGCGTTACTTTGCAACTAACTGTAGGTTTTGATCCCCCTTCCAACTCAACCCAGTCATCGCGGTGACAATTCCTGACCAGAAGCCCCCAAACGCAGCTCCCTCCTGAGCCCAGCTTATGGGGACCCTAAGTCTGACAACTGTCAGCTCTGAGTGATGAACGGAAGAAATGTTATGCTGGGTCACACCAAGGTCCGTCGAGCCCAGCTTCCTGTCTCTGATAGTAGCCAGTCCAAGTCGCACGTTCCCAGAAAATCCCATAAAAATAGACCTATTTCCTATTACTCACTCCTAGAGATAGCAATAGTTTCTTTAGCTGATAATAATTCATTGGCTAAGGCTCCCTTCCCACCAAGGGCCGTGAATAATGCTTCCATAGCAACCTCGGCCCCTGCCAGTCTAAAATGCTGAAGCCTAGCCCACGAACCCATGTCTTCCACATGGGAGTACATAGCATTTCCCACTGAGCAGCCAGGCCAGCTCATCTAACACTAAAGATTTTCGTTCAATTATTAAATCGGCCACGCGTGTAAAAAAACGGGGGTTATGCACATGGCTGGGCCTTGCGCGCACCGCACACATTTTCAAAGGGGCCCGGCTACACGTGTAACCCGTTACGCGCCGAAATGCCGGGCCTACAGAAAGGGCCATCAAGCTAGGTGGAGAGAACATTGTCCAAATCTCATCTTGGAGTGAGTTTCCTCACTCCGAAGGCCAGCAAATCTTCACAAGAGAGCACTGTTCTGTTCGTACGTCTCATGTTGAATGTCAAGGTGGCCCCCAACCCCCTACACTCATACCTAATCCCCACCTCGAGTTACTAGGTGGGCCTCCCATAGGGATACAAATACCTGTCTAGGGAGGAGGCACTATTGCAAGTCTCTCTCTCTCTCTCTCATAGGCTGTCCAGAAACATCATGAACTGCAATAAACCTTTACCAGCCTGTAACACAAATGAAAGAGGTGTAGCTATTGGCTGCATTAGGAGCCGCACTAACATTGCAGCTGTTTCACAGCACACGATAACTCTTTCCTACTTTACATATACTCCACCCCCTGAATACAGAATTCACAAATCACGTTAACAGCTGTTAGCGCGATTTGCAGAATTATCTCCCGCGGTAACTCCTTGGAAAATGACCCCCCTAGCTGGATAACTTGTCCGAGATATTCAGCAGAACACTGCCCATATGCACTCTGCTGAATAAAGTCCTAGTTACATGGATAAACTTTAGGCTTGCTGTACAGCACAACCAGCCTTAACTGGATAAGTAATCTGGTTAACGCTGTTTATTAAGGATAGCTGGATAATTCATCTAACTAACTTAACTCTGCCCTGAAACACCCCCAAACTGCCTCACAGTTGTCTGGATCATTTTTATGTGATTAACTACTTAGCTGAATAACTAGGAAGTGGTCAGAGCACAGGAATTTTAAAAGCCCATGATCTGTCTAGCTAAAACCCATAATTAGCAGAAGAAACCATTTGATCATTGACCCCATAGAATCCTGTAATAGGTAACAATTACAAGACCAATCTAGTCTGTCTATTTTGTTTTCTTATTGTAATACCTCAAAAAATATTTGGTATTTGGTTTCATCTTAAATTCCTAGCAACTAAGGATATTCTGCATTTCACATACCTTCTTGAATTCTAATATGGGGGCAGATTTTCAAAGGGGTACGTGCATAAGATAGACACGTACCCCCCGAAAACCTGCCACAAGCTCCCCCTGCGCGCGCCGAGCCTATGTTGCATAGGCTGCCGGCACGCGCATAGCCCTGGGACGCGCGTAATCCCGGGGCTTTGCTTGGGGGGGCATGTCGGGGGGGCGTGTCGGGGTGTGGTGCCGGCCTGGGGGTGTTCCGGAGGCGTGGCCAAGGCTTTCAAAACTGCTCCCGGGCCGGGGAATGGCGCGCCGGCAGCCAGCCGGCATGCGCGAGTTACGCCTGCCTCGGGCAGGCGTAACTTTTAAAATAAAAGGAGGGAGGGCAATTTAGTTAGGGCTAGGGGGTGGGTTAGGTAGGGGAAGGGAAGGAAAGGTGTGGGGGTGGGGGGGGGAAATTCCCTCCGAGGCCGCTCCGATTTTGGAGCGGCCTTGGAGGGATCAAGCAGCGCGCGCAGGGCTCGGCACGTGCAAGGTGCACAAATGTTCCCCCCTTGCGCGCGCCGACCCCGGATTTTAAAAGATACGCGCGGCTACGTGGGTATCTATTAAAATCCGGCGTACTCTTGTTTGCGCAGGGTTGTGCGAACAAAAGTACGCCCGCGCTTTCTTATAAAATCTACCCCATTGTTTTTATCTTTACTGCTACTGTTGGAAGGATTTCCATATCTTGCATTCTTTCTGTGAATAAATATTTTCTTATGTAATTTAACTGTTCAGCCTTTTGCCATTAAGCCAATGATGGCCCCTTTTTTTATAATTTCCTTCAACCTGAAAAAATGTTTTGCCTCTTGTGTATTACTTGTAACTTACGGTATGAATGTCTTTAACATGTCTCATCAATGACATCTACAGAAATATTATCATCTAGTTTCGACAAGTTATGCCTGCCCCCATGCACTCTAACATCTCTCTGGCTCTGGCAACCACCATATCACACTACTTCACTACCTTGAAGCCATCAGACAAAATCACTGCTCTTATTTATTTATTTATTTATTTAGATTTATATTCCGCTTTTCACCCTTTTTTCAGCGCTTCAAAGTGGATTACATTCAGGTACTGTAGGTACTCTTATTTATTTTATTTATTTATTTAGTGTTTTTCTATACCGGCATTCGCGATATGGATCGCATCATGCTGGTTTACATATTAGTCCATTCTGTACTGCTCTGTCAGATTTCTGCAACCAAAAAACATAATTCTGCACTTTTATGCCTTGAAGCTCTCAACTAATCCTCAAGCTTTCTTAGATCACATTTTATTGTGTCTATTTCCTCAGGGGTGTCCAGTTTGTTGCGTATCTTAGTGTTATCTGTAAAAAGGTAAACATTTCCTTTGAACTCTTCATGCAGGGTTGCATAATACCATAACCCCACATATAAACTGTTTCTGGTTAAACTGGAAGTCCAACATAGCAAAAGAAAACTACAGTCAAACAACAGAGGGCCTTATTTTCTAAAGGTATTGCACGCGGTAAGGGATGTTTCGCACGCGAAATGTCCTTTTTCACATGCGATACCAAAATGGAGGCGGAGTCGGCCCCTGAAGAGGAGGAGTCGGGGCGTCACCGGGGCCGACTCCGCGAAGACGCCGTGGATGACGAAAAGGTAAGGCCCTTTTCGCGTCCGCGTTCGCTCCCAATAGCTACACCTCCTATGGTGGCGCTACTGGGTGCGAAACCGGCAGCGATCGCACTGCGCCGGTGCGATCGCTGCCGGCTAGCGCAGGCCTGCCCCCCATTTCGGCCCCCCGCCCCTCATCTTCTAAAGTATCGCAGGCCTGTGATACTTTAGAAAATGAGGCCCAGAATGAAAATCTATATTTATTTCTAAAAAGAAAATGTTTTCAGTAAAACCTATAGCAGATAATAGACAAATTCAAATGTTTTAATTCTATTCTTATTTAACAATATGCTTGCAATACTTTGGATTGTATAGATAGCCATTTCATCATTTAGAGATTCATATTTAAAAGTGAATTTTAAAAGCCCAACACATGCATTAATTAGGGGATGTGCTAATATGTCAGGGTTCGCAAGTGCCGAGCAGATTTTAAAAGTTGCCAATATACATCCGTATCTCCCGGAGCGCACATATCTCAAAAGTTTTTTAAAAATTGTAGGGCATGAGTGTGGTCTAGGTGGGCATGGGCATTTCAGAGCATGAACCTGAGATGCGCACATAAATACTTAGGCAGTCTTGCGTGTGATGAGGTCCTCTGCCACATAGCTTTACTTCTGCTATGGATGACGTGTAAGTTAAAAAATGAAGAAAAATAGGCAGATCTGTGAGGTTTTAGGGGTTGGGGATAACTAGGGGAGTGAAGGCTATTATACTAGTGATGTTTGGAAGACCTCTATCTTAACTGGGTAAACTGGGGATGAACTGGTAAAACTGGGAATAGAGTTGGTGCTTGCTCCTTTTAAAATCCCCTGATTTATGTGGTAAAAGCGGCATTTGCACGCATATATGTGTGCCCACTTAAAATTTGGCGCACTTGTGCGTGCGGCCAGGCTATTTCCGGACATGTTAAGACATTCGGCTAAGTGATGCCATTTGAAAATTCAGCCACGTTCAGCAGCTGCCACATAGTTGGATAAATATTTATATGGCTAAATAGTTAACCAGCTAAGTGGTGAGTGGGATGGGGTGCTCCAAGGCAGAGATACTTAGTGAAAATACTCAGCCTTGTCCAGCTAAGTTAGCCGGATAAGTAAAATTAGCCTGATAAACTTATCCAGCTAATTAATAAATAGCAGGGTATATTCAGCAGTACAGCTGCTCAGCTATATATCTTGGTCAATTTGACTGGATATATATCTGTCTACCTTGTTCAGCTGGATAACAGGTGAATATGGATTTCTTGGAATTTGGATTTTTATGGCAAGAAGTTGGATAAAACACATCCAATGTGGTAGTTGAAGTAAACTGGGATGCAATACAGTGTAGTGCAGGGGTAAGCAACTGTGCTCCTAGAGTGCCACAAACAAGTTTGGTTTTTAGGATATCCACAGTGAATATGCATGAGATATATTTGCCTACAATGGAGGCAGTACATGCAGATATACTTCATGCATATTCATTGGGGCAGATTTTCACAAGTTATTTCACAAGTTATGCCTGCCTCTGGCAGATTTTCACAAGTTATTTCACAAGTTATGCCTGCCTCTGGCAGGCATAACTTGTGAAATAAAGGTAAGGGGGTTTCGGGCTGGGAGGCAGGACAGGTAGGGGAAGGGAGGGGAAGGTGGGGGGGGACGGGGAAAGCCAACTGGTCTCCCTGAGGGCTTGGCGAGCGCAAGGTACACTAGTGTGCACCCCCTTGCATGCGCCAACCCCTGATTTTATAACATGCGCACGGCTGCGGGCGCATGTTATAAAATTGGGCGTACATTTGCGCACTGTTATAAACCCTACCCGCAGCCAGCCACAGCTAGCCCCTCCTACCTCTCCTGCCTGCTCCCGGGGCTGCCGTCGGCGCGTGAGCACAGAGGGTCTCCAGGCGCGGGCCGCTGACCTCCTCTGCGGCATCGACCGCCGGTCCAGGGCTGCACCCCGACAGTGTTCCCAGCGGAGGGGTACCCCCCCTCCCCCGTCTCCTCTTAGCGGCATGGCCACACTGCTGCACCTCCGAGAGCGTCCTCGGCCTGCCCTCTCCTAGGCACAATATAGGCATATATAATATAGTGGAGAAGCAGCACAGAGGTCGAGGAAATATAGTTTGTTTAAAACAATAAGGAAATGGAAGCTGATTGAGGACTGAGTTAGTGAGTGGAAGAAAGGTGAGTGTGGTGACGCAAAAAACAATGACTAGGAGAGTTGTTCTTGTAAATATTTAAAGCAGTTAAAATGTTTAAAAATGTTTTTAAATTATTGGATACCACAGTTGAATATGGGATGAACTTATAAAGATAAATGGTGAAGGTAAAAATGGAAGTGCTTATTATAATGGATTGATTTTTATTTAAGGTTCCTTGATTACATTGGGCTCGGCAGTAAAAGCATTATACATGAGGTGATCGGTGATACAGATTTACTGAATGTTTTCCAAGAGTTTTCCAGTTTGAATATAAGGTTAATCCCCTGAGGAAACCGACGGGTGAAACAGGAGCTTCCTGTCGGGACAGCAATTGAAAGGGACGGTAAAAAGAATTGAGAGGATATGAAATAAAAGGTTTTTGTGATGAAATAAAAGTAAATCTTTGTGAAGAATGTGTTTAGATTAAAATTGAGTATGTGTGAAAACTTTCTGTGATAAATAAGCTGAGAGATGTGATTGAAAATATGTAATTGAAGGGATATGTTTACATTGTATCAATTTCAAATGTAATTAACTACATATTATGTTAAGGAGAGGTTTTTAAGGTGTGTTGATAATATGTTGTTTAGATGAATGAATGAGAGGGTGCATGAAAATTTTAGGGTGTGTTATGTATGTTTTTTAATGAATATATGTAATAAAGTTTTTAAATGTATCTAATGTGAAAATACGGGTATATTGTGTATAATTCTATAACATAGAATACCTATATTGAACCCAGTGCAGGGAGATATATGTTTTGACCATAGTGCAAGAAAATGAGACAAGCTGACAGCAGCATTCTCAACCCCCAAAGGCTCTATAGGGTAACATTTCAAAGAGTAAGACAAGATCTATCTGCATACCTTGGGAAGTTGGACAGATTTTCTGAATCCACATTAGTGGATTTTCCATCACCTATAAGTATATGCATGCATTCACAACATGAGTATGTTTAGCCTCTTTAAAAAGAGGTGATTCAGGGGCATGGTTGGAAACTACACATGTACATTTAAGTCTCAAAAATATACACATGAAGTAGGCATGCCGCTAACGTGAATACTTTACATCATTGTTTAACAGTGCTTAAGTGCACACATTGACCCAACTGCGTAACAAGCTGTTATTCAAGCACAATGTGTGAGAGTATGTTGATATGAAAATTGACTGGGCTTCTACAGGCTGAAAAAACATATGCCTTTAAATTTAGGTGCTCTATGGAAAATGTTCTCAATATATATATATATAATATATGTATATATATATATATATATATATATAATATATAAATATCAAAAAGAGAGAACAAGGAACAATAGAGCAAAAAAATGATTTATTATTTTCAGTTAATTCTTGTCAACAAATGGTTTTCATACTGGCAGCATTTGTGAATTACAGTCATTTATCTACTAAATTGTAAGTTATAATAGACAATTATTTGGAGATTTTCAAAACACTATGGCAACAGGACTTATAGTTGCTGCAGTCAGTGCACTCCGTTGCAACATTTAGCTTCTGGGACATTAATGAAGCATTTATGGACATTATTTTAAAGGTTACAGAAAGCTTTTTTGTTTAAAATGAATCTTTTAAAGAAGGTTTTGTAAGATTCATTATGCAGCGATGTTCACTTTGGTGATTGTTTAATTTTTAGGGTAATAAAGGCCTCATTTTCTAAAGTATCGCAGGCCTGCAATACTTTAGAAAAATGCGGTAATGAGGGGCGGGGGACCAAAACTGGGCGGGCGGTCCTGTGCTAGCTGGCAGCGATCGCACCTCCGCGATGCGATCGCTGCCGGCATCGCGCCCAATAACTCCACCTTCTATGGTGGAGTTATTGGGCGCGAAATAGGCAGCAAAAAGGCCCTTACCTTTTCGCTGCCCGCGCCGTCGTTGCAGAGTCGGCCCCGGTGACGCCCTGGTGACGCCCCAACTCCTCCTCTTCTGGGGCCGACCACCCCGATGTAGGTAGCGCAGGCGTGAGCTACCTTCGCTAGCTATCGCAGGCTTGCGCTATTAGCGCAAGCCTGCGATAGCCTTGGAAAATAATGTCCATAGTGTGTTTGTTTGATTAAAAAATAAAAATTAAGAATTAACTAAAAATAATTTATTTTTGCTATATTGTTCCCTTTGTTCTCTCTTTTTGATATTTCTATATAATGTTGGGAACTTTTTGAAAATAGTTTTCTCTCATTTATTATATAATATATAGATATAATATTTTTATTACATAATATATATTATATATATTCCCTACGGGGCAGATTTTCAAATCCCTACATGCGTAAATCCGTTGGCTGGTGCGCGCAACCTACGCCTACCCAGAGGCAGGCGCAACTTATAAAGTAAAGGAACAAATGTAATATTATCCAAGCATATAAAAGCATATAAAAGCAAATTAATTAAGAGTTTTTACAACCAAATTGCATAATAATTAATTAAAATAAGGGAGGGTTCTTCAAGACTTCTGATAGGCACATTGTCCCCATTCAAAAACTGACCTAATGCTAAACCAAGCAGCTAAAACTAGTTAATCTACTATCAATTCCATGGGAAATACAGGAAGCTATTGTAAAAGAAAAGTCAAATTATTTCATATATTCCAAGCATAATCAATAGCAGTTTATTCTGTCCTCCATTTTGAAAAATTCCTGAGCTGTGTACATGGATTGATATTTGGTGCTATTCAGTGTCTAGTATTTTTTATTATATTGTAAAAATATATTTGAGATGACTGTGGAAATGTATTTCTTTTCTTCCTTTAGATATTCCTGCATTTGCAAAGCAACAGTCTTTTCAATAAGTTTACCCAGAAAAGGCATGCTTGAAACAGATCTATAGTCATTAAAATCATTTGGCTGCAGATTAGTCTTTTATTTTACATTAATTTTAACCCCCTTGGATCATATCTTTCCCTAAGGGATGTGTTTATAATGGCCTTATACTTGGACTTAAACCCTGGCCAACCATCTTGAAAAACCATGCCAGGCATGGGCTAAGTGAGAGGAAAGTAGCTCTTGCATTAATTAAAATGTGGTCCAGCTCTGCATGATTTATCTGTTGGAACTCAGCAAACATCTTACTTTCTTGAAGCTCAAAGCCTTGTGTTGATCCACATTTTGCTCATACAATCCCTATTTCAGGACCAGAAATGAGTTAAAGCTTTCAAAATCATCATGGTCACTGTAGGAATGAGTGGTGATTCCCACATGCTTGGAGGCAGAAATTCAGTCTGACTCCAGCCTTTCTTAAAACATGAATTTTATTCATAGCGTCAGTCATATACACAGCAGTAGACTGACTTTATCTTCAGACAGTGTACTCTCTCTTTACTCACAGTTGTGCTGCTTCGTCTTAGCTCAGTGTTTGGATGGTGTTACTCACAGGAGCTGCCATCCTCCTGGAGACCTGGGCCTGGTGTGGTTATCCCCACCTGGATCCCAGCTCTTATTCCCCAGTCTCTGGTTATGACCTCTAAGCTCCACCTGCCCCACAGGATTCCACCCATACTCTCCTTAAGGCGTTTAAGATGAACCAGGCATCTAGCCTGGTCCTGCACAGGTAAATAAGGGAACACTAGAGGCACTATTTCACAGTCATCTTCTCCATACCCCTCAAAACCAGGAGTGAGATAGAATTTTCTAAATTAACATTTATCTTTTTACTCTCACCATCCCAGCAAGTAGCTTCCTCAGAAGTCAGTACCATTGATTTATTCACCTTCACAAATTTACTTTTTCTCTGATCCTCAATCCAAACAATCCAACTTTATTTGTATTCAGTTTTTATGGAACAGCTCAACATGAATAATAGATTACTTATGGTATAGTAAAACAAATGTTTGAAAGCACAAAGTTAATATCATTGTGCATGTGTTTCTTGACCAATATATTCCCAAAACTAGAAGCAAAGCTATAAAAAATAGGAAGGTATAAGAATGGCTGTATCCTAGTGCTTCATTTAATTAAATGTTTTACATAAGATTCTTTAGTACTCAGCAAAAGCTGTTCCATCTACAAGATATTATGTCCCAGGAGTATCAAAGGTTTTTCTCAAAGGTACATAATGAAAAAAAAAAAGCAATAAATGTGTCCTATATTGGTCATATAGCAGATAGACTAATCCCTTGTGTATGAATGGTATACTAATTATTTCACTTCTACAGAGCCTCATCCATTTAAACCAATGACAGTGATGAATACTGCAGCCAGCAGGCTAGTGTCTCTCTCTTCCGGATCTTTCTGTTCATTTACATTGTGAGTACAGCAGTGAAGTATGTTTTCATAAGGCTTAGCAGAGAACACAGGTTTGCTTACTATATGAAAAAAATGGTTGAAGTATGCACATCTAGTCGTTTCCTTCAAATTATCCATTTGGGTTGTATCATTAACTACTATATAATGTATGCAATAGCAGCCAACATTATAATAACCTTTACTTCACTCATGCAAATCCCTGTTAATGCTAACTGTTCCTGGTGGAATATGACAGTTTATTAGCATACCCTAATTGAGATGCACAGGACATGTGAATCTGTCTATAACGTATCTCCTATCTTCATTGCAACCTCATTTCTTTCCTATAACAGCATCTCACTATAGCACTCAAATTTCTTGACTGCTAAAAACCTTGTATTGTCCTACAGTATTTCTAGTAAATTTTAAATTGTAAAATTATATGCACTGTTAATACTTCTTTGTCCTTGTGTTTAGCTTTATTTTGCATTTAACAGAAAAAGATAATCAACTCAGTGGCATTTTTCACTTGCATAGAGGAGACCCCGGCAGTAGCGTGAGATTTAGAGCTTTCAATACAGGGGATCTTCACGAGACCCAAGCTGAGCTGATCCTGCTTAATCACATGCATAAACAGTTTAGTTTATTTGTACTTTTGATTCACTGCCATTCCTCTTGAAATCAAAGTGGTTTACAAATTAATAAAACAACATATATATATAATAAAATTACATAAACAAATATACAATCTATAAAATACAAAATATTGTAAAACACTAAACACTTAGAGGTTGATTTAAAAAGCATTGCTTGCACAAAAATGCCCACATAATCATGCATGTGGGCTGTGCCTGAGCAACACAGATTTTTAAAAAAAAACCTTGAAGTACGTGGGTATATACCCAAGCGTGTGCCAAAAATAGGAAGGCAAGGCATGTGCTTTCCAGAGCAGACCTTTAAATTAACTGAGCAAACTGGTTGACTAATTGGAAACTGTTTCTTGTTCAGTCTAGCTCCTTCGCATACAAAGACCTATCCAAAAGAGCGTCACTGACGCAGTTAAAGTCCCCTGCCATAATATGAGGCCTCTCTTATAGGTCACAAACTCTACTAGTTTAATGAAAAAGGCATGATAGTAGTTTGGGGCACAAATGTTTCCTGTTGCATTTCCCGGCCACGGCAGGTCCACGGCCGGCTCTACTCACCCCCGATGCCCAAGTCCCAGACCTGGCCCTTCCTCCTTGGCAGTGGTAGGCAGTTGCCTACGCGCTCACGTTCCTGCTACGCTCCCAGGTTCCTCCAGCAGCTTCATGGCCTCCTCCAGTCCCGATCAGGTCTCCCATGAGCATTGAGGAGAGACATTGCCATCTCCTAGTTCCATCTCCTAAAGTCAGTGAAGTGCGTGCGCATCTTCACTGACTTTAAAGGGGCCACGGCGGGAAACCTTCCCGCGACCCTGGATGATGACATCTCTCAGCCTTACTATATAAGACGGGCCCCACCATTCAGTCTTTGCCTTGACAACAGGTCTCCATGTTTCTTGTCATGTGCTTAGTTGCTGCTTCATTCGTGTTCCTGTTAAAGTACCTGCTCCTGTTCTAGCATTCGTGTTCTTGTTCCAGTACCTGATTCTGTTCCAGTCCTTGTGTTCCAGTTCCAGCTTCCTGCACTCGCTACCCTTTGGACGGATTCCCTGGCTTGACCCTCGCTTGTTCCTGACTACTCTCTGGACGGATTCCTTGGCTTTTGACCCTTGCTCGGACCTGCCTGCCCCGACTTCATCTTGAACCTGACCTTGTCTTCAGCTGCCTGCCCCGACTTCATCTTGAACCTGACCTTGTCTTCAGCCGCCTGCTCTGACTCCAGCTTGAACCTGATTCCATCTCCAGTCTTAGGACTTGGCCTTTCTTAGGCACCTGCCTACTCACAAGCCCGTACTTAACTTGTTCCTATTCGCTCACCTGCCTTTGTCTGTCTGGGCTTCTGGAACCTGGCCTTGTCTTCAACCTTGCTCCTTCAGACCCTGCATCTCCACTGCTTCCTGACACCCCATCTTGGACACTCACTCCGAGATCAACCACACGGAGGCCCACCTAAGACCAGCCGTGCCCGGTACCCAAGGGCTCAACCTGCGGGGAACGAGGGCTGGTATTAGCGAAGCTCCAGCCGGCCTCTTCTTCCCGGTTGGCCCCATCTCCCAACAGTGGGGACCCATGGGGGGCTTCCCCACGGGTAGTGGCAACTCAACTTCGGGCCAAGGGTCCACCTCCGCAACAGTTTCCCACATAATTCTTTCCGAAATAACTTCCCCACTACAAGCATCACTCTGCCCTCCTCATCTTTATAGGTGTGAATCTTTTCAAATCGTTCTCTTTTATGTATTAATATAGCTACTCCCCCTTTTCTATTCAGAGCTGGATAAAAAAATTGGCCTACCCGCTCTCTGGTTAATTTTTTGTTCTCTTTCTCATTCAAGTCTGTTTCTTGTATGAATACTATCTGTATTTTGTGCATTTTTAGTGCCTATAACATTTTTTTCCTTCTAATTGGTGATCCTAGACCATCCGTATTCCTAGAGGCAAAACAGATTTCCTCAGTCATACTTAAACCATAAAAAATAATCCAAAAAGCCAATCATACCATCCATGGTAATCAGGCTACTGGAAGCCCCCCCCCAACCTTGACCTCCAGCATTAGTTATTATGAATAACAAGTTCTTGCCATCCTCCGGTATCTCAACATTAGCACCAACAAAAATGTATTCCCTAATGTTCCATCCCCTTTCCTTCCACCATTCTAGCCCTCTTACTTCCACACACCATTAATGAAATTTGAGTCTCAAAGGGAACTGGAGAACATGGAACCGAGCGTACAGATGCCCCCCACCACCACGATTTAAGACACCACAAATCATTTATAAACATTATATAGCTCAGAATAGGCATATGAAAAACAAACACTTTTTTTTTTAATTTTCCTTTTTCAAATTATTCTCAGACAGCCATCTCTGCTGCTTAAGATCCAACCTCTATATGCAAGTGTTCAAACAGAGCTTAACTCTTTCACAAAAGAACTAACCTCTTTGCCAATTAAATGTGAGCCAAGTTTCATGATTGTCAAACCACAGACAGGCAGGATATTGGGCAAGATATTGAGAGAACTGCTTTTTAAACAAATCAGAGCAAATTGTTGCAAATTCCTTTCTTTTCTGCACCATGTTGATAGAATAATCTTGGAAAAGAAGGATTCTAGAGCCTTCATATTTTAACTCACTATGTTTCCTATAAGCTTGCATAATTTCCAGCTTTTGTGTGAAATTTAATAATTTTGCGATGATCACCCTCTGCCTCACCATATCTCCAGCTCTAGACTCCAGCCTGTGAGCATGCTCCATGTGCAGCTTGCCCTCCAAATTATTCAGGCCCAACTCTTTTACCAACCAGCCTTCCAACAGCAGGTGAATATTACAATCAGATAAGGCTTCAGGGAATCCCCCAACCCTTAAATTGTTCTGGCGATCTCTGTTTTCCATATCAACTATTTTATCTTCTAACTGTGCAACCTGAGTGGCAAATTTTCTTGTACTGCCAACGGCATCTGAGTTTTGTTTCCAATATCTAACACTCTCTGCTGTGTCTCCTCCACTTGCCTTTTTATTTCCATAAGTGTCTCATTTCCCGGTTCAATTTGTTTTAAGATATCTTCCAGCTTTACATCGAGAGCCCAGACAATTGCCTCCATCGCCTCGCTCACCAGAGATGCCGCAGCTGTAACTGTTCACAGGCTGGCGGGCCCATCTGCCATTTTTAACTCGAGTTGTTTCCCCAAAACTTGTTCTGGAAGAATCGGAGAGTGAGGCTTTCTATTTCAAAATAGCAAGAACCCAAGGAGGAGAGAGGTTTGGGATACCCCAACCTTCAGTACTATAACATGGCATGTCTCATGCTAATCATAAGAGAATAGATTATAGGGAAGTCAAAGTGCATGTCCCCAGATTTGGAGACGCAATTAATTCATCCTAATCATTTAAAATACATTCTCTAGGCAAGATCCTATAGCTCAATCTTTACTATTTCCCAATCCTTTCTGACACATCTCGTTTGTCATGCTTGGAAATTTCAATACTTATTAAGGTTATCTTGGATGTATCGTACTGTTTGCTTCTAGTAGATAACTCAGATTTTCAATCGGGTACTATACATTAAATATATATATATAAAGGGAAGTAAAGGGAAATAAAGGGAATTGTTGATTTACAAACCTTTATTAATCTACGTATAGAAAGCATACATACCTTTGACTATTTTATGTCAAATTCATATTTCAGTGAGGATAATATTATGAATTATTACCAACTGCATTGTTATATTACCACTGAAGTACTCTTCTGTGCCTTTTCTGCAGTTAGTATGAATATTTGTCAAGGGTTGTAATTCTATGTCTTCAATGTACAAGTTTTTGCTTTTCAATATACAACAGAATACTCTACAGATGTTAGCAGATATGTAGTCTTGAGATTTTCAACTCAGCTTAGAGAACAAAAGCACATAGAGATGAAGACTGATATGACATATCCTGTGTTATCCCACTTCTTGATTTCTGTAACAAAACTATTCTACTTACTTAAGTTATATGTTAACTACTGATAACTTGTTCTAATCTGGTTTTCGCCAATTCTTTATATTTATTATCTATAATTATCCTTAACTTAAAACTCGTACTAGTTCTCTGTACGAAGCTGTATAAATCGTTCTCTGTATGAAGTTGTATAACTCGTTCTCTGTATGATGTTGTTGTTGTTCGCTGTAAACCGGGGTGAAGGCACTATGCTATACTTCGGTATATAAAAGAATATAAATAAATAAATAAATAAATAAGTAATGTATTTATTTGCTCTACTGAAAATGTTATATTGAGAGAAATTTATTTTGGAATAGTTCATAGAATAATTTCCTGGCCCATCAAAATGTTCAAAACTTGAATTGTGCCCTCTGACTTCTGTTGAAAAGTGCACAGATTGAGGCAATGCTACTGCATTGTTTATAGGAATATAACAAAATTTAGACTTTCTGGAAATCTATAAAACAATATTTCCAAGACACAACTTTGATGACAGATTCTTGGTCTGCAGCCTTTTCTCTGTTAGGCTACCTGGACAAAACAAAAACTCAAAGCTGCTGTTGTTAAGGGTTGCCTAGTAGTGCCAAAGTGTGTACTAAAGAGATGGCTGAATCAAGATGTTATGTTCGTGGACCCTTGGGCCGGCTGAGACTGCGGATGTTATCTTGTGGGAACCCACAGGGAGCGTCACAGCCGGGAGGCAGCGCTGAAGAGACTCCGGAGAAGACTTCACCACTGGAAGTCCGAGGTCCCCCGAGGAGGAGCCCGTAGGAACCTGGACCTCTTGGACTTAGGCGGGACCCTTTGTGACCAAGGATCCGGGCAGTGGCCAAAGAGATGGACGGAGAGGACGGCTAGGGCCCAGGAGGCTGGAAGAATCTTAACCCTTGGAAGCCCGCAGCTCCCCCGGGAGGAGCCCGTGAGAGCCCGAGCCGCTGGGACTTAGGAGAATCCTCTGGGCCAGCAAGTACCGGATACCTGAGGTGGTGGAAGAGGCTAAAGTCGGAGTCCAAGAACGAAGCCGGATCAGAAGCCAGAAGTCAGAAGTCAGAGGTCCGAAGCCAGAGCCAGGGGCAGAAGCTGGAATCAGAGTCGTGGGACGAAGCTGGGTTGGAAGCCAGAAGTCAGAAGTCAAAACCAAAACCAGGGGCGGAAGCCGAAGCGGTCAGGAGACGAAGCCGGGTCAGAAGATGAAGATGAAGAGATGATTTGTTTATTTATTTATTGATTGATTTTTATATACCGGTGTTCGATTTTACATATCACACCGGTTTACATTTAAACAAAATTTGCAGGAACTCATGCGTTACCTTTGTCAGATATATTAAACATTTAAATATGGGGATTGTTAACAAGGGATATAAAAGAACATGGGGAATGGCTAACACTACGGGAGGCACGAAGGGGTGCACAAAGATCCAAATGCAGCAACTAGTAACTCAGGGGACTGAGTGAACCTCGTTTCAAGACACTGAAGATGTCCAGAAGCAGGTTTTAAATACCCTGATAGCGTCTGACATCATCCGAGGCAGGGCTTGAGTTTCCTGCGCTGGTCCCTTTAAGAGGGACTCCTCCCCGTGCGCGCGCATCTAGGGGGTGGGGCCAGTCACGGCGGATCGTCGGCATCTCTCCCGGGGAGGGAGAGACATGCTGGAGGCCGTGCAGGCCCGAGGAGCCCTCGAAACAGCCCAGGCTATCCCCGAGGTAGGAGGAGGGACCGGGGCACGGCCAGGGACCATAACAGTACCCCCCTCCCCTACGCCCCCTTCTCGGGGTCTGGGTTTAGCCGGGTGGTCCAGATGGAACTGGTGGAGAAGACTTTTGTCCAGGATATGGGATGAAGGTTCCCATGAATTCTCCTCTGGACCGTACCCCTCCCACGAGAGGAGGTACTCCCACCAGTGACGGTGGAACCGAACGTCCAGGACATCTTTCACGGTGTAAGTAACATCTTGGTCGGCAGTGGCGATGGTGGGCTCGGGAGGCTTGGCATGAAATGCGTAGAGAACCACTGGTTTGAGCAGAGACACATGGAAAACTTTGTGGATTCTCAGGGTGGACGGCAGTAGTAGCCGATAGGACACTGCCCCGATGCGCTCTGCCACTGTGAAAGGACCGATGTAGCGGGGAGCCAGCCAAATAGAGGGAATCCGTAACTGAATGTTTTTGGTACTTAACCATACCTTCTCTCCCGGGTGGAAGACCGGAGCAGGTTGTTGTGACCTCTCTGCGTATTCTTTAGCTTTGGCGGCTGTCCGACGAAGTTTCTCCTGTGTCTTTCAGCCCGGGGACAGGTACTGCAATGGGTGGGCTAGATAGAATAGGAAAGTAGAGAAATCCCCAGGTAGCTCTGAATAAAGGCCCATGGCATGGAGCTCCAATAATGTTTATGCTGGAAGCCAAAGAATCAGAAGGAAGCTGCTGGGTAAAGAATGGGACATGAGGGGATAAAGAGAATACATACAGGAACATTTAAAAGCTATCTTTTCTATCAAATTTAAAACTCCTGCACAATTTCCTGCTTCACCTGGCATTAAGAGTGATGACGGGGCCAGAAGCAACAAAGATGATTCCTATGAAAAATCACTCATATTGCTATGGTGCATGTAAAGCAAATGGAGTTCCAGAAATAGAAACCACAACTTAAAAGGAACCTTTGGGGTAGATTTTATAAATTTGCGCGAGCGCGTACTTTTGTTCGCACACCAGGCGCGAACAAAAGTATGCTGGATTTTATAAGATAAGCACGTAGCCGCGCGTATCTTATAAAATCCGGAGTCGGCGCACGCAAGGGGGTGCACATTTGTGCAACTTGCGCGTGCCGAGCCCAGCACGCGCTGCCTGTTCCCTCAGAGGGAACTTTCTTTCCACCCCCCCCGCAACATCCCCTCCCTTCCCCTACCTAACCCACCCCCCGGCCCTATCTAAACCACCCCCTACCTTTGTTGCCAGATTTACGCCTGCCGAAAGCAGGTGTAAATCTGCGCGCGCCAGCGGGCTGCTGGCGCGCCATCACCCGACCCGGGGGCTGGTCCGGAGGTCTTGACCACGCCCCCAGTCCCGCCCCGAACCGCCCCCTGACGCCGGACACACCCCCAGACACGCCCCCTCCCCCTCCCCTTTTACGAAGCCCTGGGACTTACGCGCGTCCCGGGGCTCTGCGCGCTCCGGTAGCCTATGCAAAATAGGCGCGCCGGTGCGCGAGTGACCTGCGCGTGTAAATCCGGCTGGATTTACGCGCACAGGGCTTTTAAAATCCGGCCCTTTATGAATTCAGATTCATAGGTTTCCCCAATGAGTATTATCTTTTCTATCAAGATATTTACGCTTGTCTGAAATTGCTGCCTGGATGTCCTGCCATCATCTTAAACTCAACATGGCCAAGACGGAGCTCCTTATGTTTCCCCCCAAGCCCACCTCCTCTCTTACTCCTTTCTCTACTTCTGTGGATAATATGGTCGTCATCCTAGTCCCATCAGCCTGTAACCTTGGACTCCTCTTTGACTCCTCTCTCTCCTTCTTTATGCATATCTGAAACACTGTTCTTTCTTTATACCACTGCCAAAATCCATCCTTTCCTTTCTGAACACACTACCAGAATCATTAACTTCTCTCTCATCTCCTCCTGCTTAGACTATTGCAATCTGCTCCTCACACGTCTCCCAGCAAGCCAACTCTCTCTACTGCAATCTGTCCTAAATTCTGCTGCATGATTTATCTTTTGCCAAAGTCGTTATGCTCATGTAACCCCTCTTCTGAAGTCACTGCACTGGCTCCCTATCCGCTGCCATATAGAGTTTAAGCTCCTCTTTCTCACCTACAAGAGCCTTCATTCTGCAGCACCTCACTACCTCTCCTCTCTTATCTCTCCCTACACTTCTCCTCATGCACTCCACTCATTGGATAAGTCACTCCTATCTGTGCCCTTCTCCTCTAGTGCCAGTTCCAGACTCTGTGCTTTCCACCTGGTTGCGCTGTGTGCTTGGAATAGTCTTCCTGAACTGATGCATCATGTTTCCTCTCTTGCCATATTTAAATCCCATCTAAAGACCCACCTTTTTTAAACCTCGTTTAAATCCTATGCTTGATTGTCTGCTTTTAGTTTTGTTAACTAACTTTCTTTTCTTTTTAACTATTGACTTGCTTTATGAACTACCCCAAGTTTCTTGTCTTGTATATTTGTCTTATTAGATTGTAAAGTCTATTGAACAGGGACTGCCTTTTTCTATGTTTGTACAGCACTGTGTATGTCATGAAGTGCTGTAAAATGTTAAGTAGTAGTAGTATTTAAGCTTTGAAATATGTTTCAACTAAATGAAAATAACATTCTCGAGGAAAAAAAAGTCTGTTAAGCTCTATATGAAATCCTTGAGCTACGTGTAACCTTAAACAATAGATAGACTAATCCAAATAATATGACTGACTGTAAAAGTTCTGAACTCCTTCACAGCACTACTCAGAAAAAAATATATTTTAATCAAAGACTAAATCTACGGTGCAATTTGTCCAGATAAGATCGGACTTAGACAAATGTTGGTGTTTAAATTTCCATCCATGCTCACCACCAGAGGCAAAGTCAGCTAACTTTCGGGCTGATGCAGTAAAATGCACGGGAGAGCCGGCACTCCGAGGCGATCGCCCGCTCTCCCGACATGGCCCAGGCCACTCTCCTGGGTGCATGATTCGCTATGCAAATGAGGGCCTTGGCGCTTGGGACACTAGCGTGTCCCAAGCGCCTCCTTATTGGCAGAAGCGGCGGCTGTCAGCGGGTTTGACAGCTGATTCATTTTACTGGCGTCTGTTGTCGAAACCACTGACAGCCAAGGGTTCGGAAAACAGTCGCTGGCAAAATTGAGTGTCCATTTTCCAACCCGTGGGCCACTGGCAGATTTTTTATTTTTGGGGTCTCCGACTTAATATCGCTATGATATTACGTCAGAGGGTGTACAGAAAACCAGTTTTTTCTGCTTTTCTGTACACTTTCCCAGTGCCAGCCGAAATTAACTCCTGCCTTTGGGTAGGCATTAATTTCAGAGAGTAAAATGTGCGGCTTGGCTGCACATTTTGCTTTCTGTATCGCACGGGACTAACTAATAGGCTCATCAACATGCATTTGCATGTTGTGGGCTCTATTAGTTTCGGGGGGGGGGGGGGGGGGGTTGGCCGCGCATTTTCCACACACTATTATCCATTACTGTATAAGAGGTAAAAATAGCGCGTCGAAAACACGTGGCCAAACGGGGGCTAAAGGTGCGCTCAGCCGAGCACACCATACTGCATCGGCCAATTGTATCTGGCTAAAAGGTTAGCTGGATAATTCCAGAGCAGGGCAGGGTTATTAGGGGGCAGATCAGAATCATGTGTGTAACTGCCTGATTACTAAGGTTTTTCTCTCATTCTGTGTCTATGGGAAAATACCTTGATGAATCACACCCTAAATTAGCTAATTTTCAGTGTTAGCCAATTAACTTAGATGGACAACACTAGGACTGCCTCAGAGCAGTCCTAACGTTATCTGGGTGTTTATACCTGCATAGCTATCTATTTAAACAGATATATTCTTTTTTTCTGATATATCCCAGGGCTCAGCCCTGTTAGCAGCTCTGTGTAACATCCATCTCACACCTTTATGTCATCTGCTTGCTAGCCTTGGGGTACACTACAAGTTATATGCTAAAAATACCCAGTTCTTTTTCCTTTGAAAACATTTAGGCCCTGACAGAACAATTATCTTTTGCTACGCTATGATTGTTGCACCATCTGAAACCACTACTGGATCTGGTTTTCGCACAGTTTTACAGTCTCTGATATTCTCTGGTCTTGATTACTCCAGCTATCTATATGTTGGTCTTCCTACATATGCCTTAAGATTGCTTGAAATCATTCAAAATTCTGCTTCTCGGATGCTAATTGGCATTTCAAATCAAGAATTTATCACCCCAGTTCTCCAGTCTCTTCATTGGTTCACCATTTCCTGGCACATCCAGTTCAAATCGGTGGTCATCGTACACAATTTATTAAATAATCTAGTGTCTCCTTTGGATTTCATTGACACTTATATTATACACTCCAATACAATCTCTTAGATCTTCTAACCAAAGTCTCCTAGATGTCACCTCACTGGCATTTGTCCATTTTGATGAGACAAGGAAGCAGGTATTTTCAACAGCCGGCCCAGCTCTGTGGAACTCCCTTCCAGCATCTGTCCACAATAGAAAGGAATAAAAAGCCTTTAAGAAGGCCCTTAATACCCTTTTATTAAGTTGGCACATGAGATAAAGATTTAACCAGTTCCTTTTGTTCTTTTATTTCCCCCCATTTATTTGTTTTGTATTTATTTTATTGATGTAGAGTTCTACGTTATTTTATTATTGTTTTGATTATTTTTACCATGTTGTCTTTTATGCATGACTGCTTGAATGATATATATTTTATGTACATATACTCTATACCCCGCCCTGAACTATGAAATGGCGGGCAATATTTTAAATAAATAAATAAATATTCAAAATATATACGGTTTAGTGGCAACCAAAAAAATACAAAATCACAGTGGGTTAGCCAGTCCCACATCCCACTAAAGGCTTTACACTGATATGTAACAATGCATCCAAGCCCCCTTTCTCCCCCAAACATCACTGAAGGTAGCTAGCTTACAACCCAAGGAGCAGTAACAGTTCCCACCCCCTCCCCCCCCCCCCCCCCCCCCCCCCCCAACCTTGAGTATCATGATATATTTAAAACCTAACTGGTTATTTTCAAACATAGCCAGATTGGTTTTAAAGTTATCTGACTCACTATCGGTTCTCTAACAAAAGCACCTGAAGACTCAAATAACATAGTTAAATGGTCCACATTTGACAGAGCATCGAAACTGGAAATCAGTCAAATCATTGCTAAAATTAAACCTGCTACTCACCCATGTGACCCAATACCAGCCCATTCCTTGAAACAAGTACATCAAGTTTCTACAACAATCACAAACTTAATTAATCATTCACTATCAGAAGGAATTATACCACATGGATTAAAGCAAGTGGTGATAAAGCTGATCCTAAAAAATAAGACTGGTAGAATTGACAACTGAGACAACTATTGTCCAATTTCCAACTTGCTGTTTCTAGCAAAATTTCTTGAGAAAGCAGTGTTATCCCAACTTGTAAATCACCTGGAAGATCAAAATATTCTCGTCCTAAATCAGTTTGGATTTAGGAAACATCACTCAACTGAGACATTACTCCTCTCATTAACAGACTCAGTTTTATGAGGGCTTGATGCAGATGAATCTTATTGCCTTGTGCTAATTGACTTAACAGCCACCTTTGTCACTGTGGACCATAACCTGTTATGCCAGCAGATGAGAAACACTGGGATCGACGACATGGTTCTCAGATGGTTCTCTTCATTTCTATCTAACAGAACATTCCAAATCAAACTGGGCAACCAGATATCTGACACTTTCCAGTGTGATACAGGTGCCCCTCAAGAATCAGCCCTCTCAGCAACACTATTCAAGATTTACATGCTCTCACTATGTAAATTACTGAGATCCCACTCTCCAGAACATTTGAAAACACAGCTTCCATACTCTCTACCTATATGAAAGCAATACAACAATAACTATTGCAACTTAAACTGACATTAAATCCTAAAACAACTGAAATCATTTGGCTGAGTAGAAACTCATTGACAGTTAAACCACCTGCCCTAGACCTGGGTAATTTTCAAATTAATTTAGGTGTATGGGATTTAGGTGTACAGCTAGATGAGAACTTGTCAATGAAACTGCACATATTAATGCCTGCCTATGAATAACACCTCTGTAACCAACCTTTGTTTGTTGAGTTATAACTATGAATGTCACTTTTAAATCTATTGTATCATATTTATAATTACTGCCTGCTTTAACCTCTCTTTCCAGCTGATTAAGCCTCCAAGTTCTTACTCCTTGTTGAATGTAACTTTGCTTCTTCTACTTCATCTGTTTATTTACTTAGTTGTCGCTACAGTTTTTACCCTTGTTCGATGTAAACCGATCCGATATGGTTTTTACTATGAAGGTCGGTATAGAAAAGTGTTAAATAAATAAAATAAAATAAATAAATCGTTGTGATCTATACATGGAAATATGGTATATAAATTGTCTAAACAAATAGATAAATAAATAGATAAATGTAGACGGATCACTTTAGGTAAGTATATTCAGCAGAACGTTTACACTGCTGAATATCTGGTACAAGTTATCCAGCTAACCTTAGGCAGATACAGTAACTTATCTGTTTGCCAACTTACTGACTATTGGCCTCATAGTGGTTAAATTTTAAAATAGCTGTTGATAGAAATGAAAAGATAAAAGTTTTCTTATATGGCTGTTTAAGAGATTCATTTTATAAAAGCAGACAACCCACCTGAATTTTAATGATATTCATGACAAGGAACCTGTAGGAGTATATTTCTGCTTAATTAAAGTAACTCTTCAATTTTATTGCATCTGCCTTCCTTTGATTTCTTGTTAATGATATTAACCAAAATCTCCATTCCAGAGAATGGAAATGAATACAAAATATTATTAATATTTTATTTTTTTTGTAACATTGAACATTTCAACTTTGTAATATACCACCATTTAAAAGGATAGAACAGACATGCCATATACAACACATCAAACAAAAGATTAATAGCACATAAAAAGGCAAGGAGCATGCAGCTGAAGCATTATGATATAAAGAAGGAGAAAGCCAGGGCATGAAAAACAGATGAAAGGGCTGATTAGGATGACTGCTGTAAAAAGCTCACAAAAGACTTGATAAGGGGATATGTAGAAGAACTAGAGTGTGGCAATATTGAAAATGCCCTCAGAAAGAGGGCAGAGACGTGGGCGCAAGGTGGGATGAAAGGTTCACTAAAGAGGTGGATATTTACAGAAATATATACAGACATACAGTGGACATGTGGTAACATGCTAATTGAGGTGAATTTTAAACAAGATGTACATGCATAAAAGAGCAGATGCGCACACAAGTAACGATTATTTGCACTACTGCTATTTTAGAAATCTCACAATATGCGCATAAAGAACTTGTGTGCAAATAACTTTTGCTTGTGTAAATAAGTGGCAGATTCAGGATGGGTCAGGGGCATTTCAGGGAGGGGACCAACATTTACACACATAAATCCTGATTTTATAACTTGCATATTTTTACTTCGCACTTTATCAGGTCTAATTCAGAATAAAACTCTTTATAGCCAAAAACCAACTGGGTGAAGGGTCTGGGTAAACTGGAAGGAGTTAGACTGAAGAGCCAGAGGGGTCTTGATGACCTAGAAATAAACTGGGCAAACTGGTGGGCTAATTGGTAAAACTGGGAATTCTCTTCACGCACGCATGTGATAAATGTGCTCACTTGGGCAGGTAAAAGCTGACAAGTCCTAAGAAAAATACGCAAATAATGTTTCCTTGTGCAACTGCTTAAAATTCGGAGCATACATCTGCGCACTAGGCATATTTTATATAATGCTAGTACTCTTGTGAGGACGATATCAAATTCTAGTGCATGTGTTCTTGCGCCCACATATGCACCAATATGGGCACACGTGTTTTAAAGTTACCATCATTGTAAACAAATTACAAGAAAATTTTCTGCTAATTAACAAAAGTAATTAGCAAAAGTTTTGAAACAGGAATGAGGTTAATTCTAACAAACAAAGGGTAATACAAAGTCATAATAAAACACAACCAATTCCATTCAGTTATGGATGATTTAAGTAGGTCATCATATCTACCATCTAGCTTCCATCCCTAATAATTCTAGAATTTATCATTATGCTTTGTCAGGTCAAAGTCCAGGACTACAAATCCCAGAATACCTAGAGTTTAGAGTGGAAAAACAAGGACTCCTCCACTAATACTGTAAATCTATCCAACTACATATTCAGCTAGGCAGAGTAATCTGTCCTCGCAAAGGAACGCTTTTTCTACCTCACCAAATATATACAGCATATGGATATTGTAGTAAGTCAGTTGTGGTAGACCTCTTAAAGTCAACTTTTATCTGTCTTCTTATGATGAACGTTTATACATTGAAGGTTGCCATAACTGAACTGATGGAAACCTGTTAGGGAAGATATTTATAATTCTTTGATGATTAACACGGTTCTTAAAAATTGCAAGTAAACCTTAATAATGTCTACTCCAAAGATATTAAATCTGAATGGGTATGCAAAATTTGAATATTTAAAATCAAGACAGATTAAATGCAATTACATTTCTTGTGGAATGTTTTATTTTGGAAGCTGAATAAGAAAAAAAATCCCACAATATAATTTACAAGACATACTGTAATACACGAGTCCCATTCAACAGAGAATAGAGTCCTATTAAATAGGATTTCCCCCCACGGGCATAGCTGTGTGCTCAGCATAGAGATTAGCATTGAGTCTGTCTTGAGAAAAACAATACACAATTATAATATCTTCTTAAATACATAAAGCATGGAAATATGTTACTAGCCACAGTAATTAGATGTACTATCATTCTCCAGGCTAAAAATAATGTATTGTCCCATAGAATGTGAAGTCCATTCTGGAAAAATAATAAAGCATATTCTTATGGATAAAAGGTCACTTCCTGTGACTATGCTGTTGGGTGACTTTTAAAAGCCCTACACGTGCCAAAGCTGGGATGTATATGTGTATATCGGCCCAGTACGCACCATGCAGATTTTAAGAGGTACCCGGGTACACGCCTATCTCCCGGTACGTGAGTACATTTTTTTTTCATGAAAAGGGCAGAGCATGAGCGGGCTCTGGGTGGGGCATGGGCATGGCATGAGCGTTCCAGGAAATATGAATTAAAACAGTGGGTAAGTATTTATGCACACCAGCACACGCCGGGTCCCTATTCCCGTAACTTTACTTCCTCTATGGTCGGCATGTAAGTCATGAAACAAAAAAAACTAGGCTAGTCAGCATGGTTTTAAGGATAGGGGCTAATAGGGTAAAAGAGAGACAAGTTAGCTAGGGGGTTTAGGACGTTCTCTCCTTTACTGGGGTGAACTGGGAACAAACTGGGGAAACAGGTAATTGTGTCGGCATGCCTATCTATTAACCCTCCCCCCATTGTGCACACACGTTTACCTGATTTTGTACCATGCGTGCATATACACACATATGTTATAAAACTGCCGCGTCCATGTGCCTGAGACAGCAAAAGCATGTACATGTGCTCCTGGTCACAGGTTTTTAAAATTCACCCATGTAGTTTGTGGGTTTTTTGGCTGTCTAAATTAACATTTTACAACTACTTGCAAAGTATTAATCAATTCCAGTAGTTCAACACCATGGCAAAAGCCCTTACTGAGTAAGTTCCCAGTAGTGTATTTCTAGGAAGTTGAAAGCATTTGACAGAATAAAGGTAAGAAACATAGCCCATTATATTTCTGACTCTGGACCTTCGGCGGATTTTGTTTCACAGCAGTAGAATAAAAGCAGTAAAAAGGGTGCTAGAAGAGCAATATTGAATGTGCATAATACTGTTCTCAGCTATTGGCTGTTTATGTCTTTAATCCCAAGAAAGATGTGAGTGGCTCCATTTGGCAGAGTAACATTAGACAACAGTTTAGCCAGAAGATCAGTATCATTGAAACTTTTTTTTTCTGATTTTCCTAAACTGCTGCATTCTTTAAAGTCCCCAAATAAGTCATATCTGTATCAATTCCTATGTATCCTCTACAGAAAAGGCTTACAAAACAGAAACACCATTTGAAATTTAATTTATTCATTCAGTTATCTAGCACTGTAACCTGGGGGATTTACAACAAATTATGCACATGTAAAAGCCCCTGCTTTAAAAAATGCAGAGAAGTATCTGAAGCGGTGGAAAATAAAGTAACTCACACAAAGTCTCAGTGTTAGTGAAAGAATTAGGATCTGAACCCATGGCGCTTGGCTCCTAGTCCATTATCTAATCTTTACAATGCACTGTGGGCCAGATTTTAGTACCCACGCGTGGGTGTAGATTTGTACGCACAACCCGGCGAGCGCAAATCTACACCCGATTTTATAACATGCGGACGCAGCCACACCTTGCACGCGCCGAGCCCTAGGGGAGCCGCGATGGCTTTCCCTGTTCCCTCCGAGGCCGCTCCGAAATCGGAGCGATCTCAGAGGGAACTTTCCTTCCGCCCCCGCCCCACCTTCCCCTCCCTTCCCCTACCTAACCCGCCCCCCAACCCTACCTAAACCCCCCTGACCTTTATTTTAGAAGTTGTGCGCACCAGCCAAGTGCTGGCACGCGATCCCCCGGCCTAGCAGCCCTACGAAGGCCTCTGGCCACGCCCCCAGCCCTGCCCCGGACCACCCACACCCCACCCCTTTTTTCAAGCCCCTGCACATATGCGTGTCCCGGGGCTTGCGCGCGTCGCCAGGCCTATGCAAAATAGGCTCGGCACGCACAACCTCCCTGCGCGCATAAATCCAGCTGGATTTACGTGTGCTGGGGGGGTTATGCATGGATTTACGCACATAGGGCTTTTAAAATCTGCCCCTGTATGTACAGATTTTATTTGACATTTATAATCCTTTCCTTCCAGTTCCCTTAAATGATCATTTATGTGTAACAAGGCAAACAATATTTAAATTGTTTTAAATAGAGATATCAACATATGTGCACAGTAGATTGTAGTGCTAAACTGTGGTTTGGTTAGAAATGGCTCTTGTTTTCAGGAAGATGCAGGTATATACCTGTGCTATGCGCAACCATTTTTGAAAGATGATGTCCGTAATTATAGGGTGCTGGATATTTTAGTAAAAACTAAAAGACAGGCAAAGATTTGTTGTACTATGGAGGTGGATAAAGGCAACAACCTTTCATTGTGCCCCGATCTGAGAATGTTCCCATTACTGCTCAAGCCCCATTGTGGTCTTAGGGGGTAACTTTCCAAGTCACATTATGGCCTTTTTGCATGACAGTTTTAGAAATAACTACACCTTTTTCATTGGTGTTAAGCTGTGTGATATGGCTTGACCACACTTTGTAATCTTTTTACAAATAGTGTTTTTGGTATTTTAAGTTGGCCTTAGTTTGCACTGCAGGTGTCAGAATTGAAAACCAGTTTATCCTTTACCTGCTCACATACATGCAGGTATAGGCATATACTCTACATGGCATTATAAATATCCATCAAACTCAATCCGCAAGTTTGGTCTGGAAACTGTGTGGTCAAGTCAGAAAAAAGCCAAAAATGTCTGCAGAATTTCAGCTTAGCTCCATCTCTGCAAGCAAAGCAAATCTTTTTGGACTATAGCAAATCCCTGGACCTGCTACTGCACCTCATCATTGCAGAGAAGCATTGAACTGCAGTGATACCCTTTGCAATTTGTCCTTGAAGACGCAGCAAATAAAATGCAGATACTAACTCTGCAAACCACACAAACTTATTGTTTTGTCTTACCTGCTATAAACAGTGGCATTATTGGGTACAAATGAGAAAATAATGTACATAATAAGGGGAAAAGTAAACCCAAATCATCTGTGGCATAGATATATATACAGTTTTTGTGAAAAGCTTCTAAATTAGGATTTCACTTGAAAAATGTCCTATAGATACTTGTATAAGTCATGGAAGATTAAAAATAATTTCTTTGTTTCATTAGCCTGATTTATCAAGACATTTTCCCATTAGACATAGAATGGGTAAAAAAAAGCTATGGGGGTTATTTTCTAAGTACTTATCGTGTGCGTTAGGGCCTAATGCACACGATAAGGCCCTATCACATGCAAAAAGGCCCTTATCACATGCGAAAAGGACCTTTTTGCGGTGGTAACATTAAAATTAGGGAGAGGGGAGGAGTCGGGCGGAGTTAGGGAGGAGTCGGTTGCGGCACCGCTGCCGGCGATAATGTTTCAGCAGTAGAGCAGGGAATAGCATAACCTTTTATGGTGGCACTATGCTGGTGATAGTCCGCAGCCAGCCATACCGTGGCAGGCAAAATCGCACCGCCGTGGTGTGATCGGCTATGGGCTATCACCTGCCCGCTTCCTCCTTCACCCCCCACCCCCTTTAGCACAGGCTTCATCATTCCGCACGGAATGATGAATCCTGGCCTATTTTTGCAAGTAGCTTCAGCAGAATAAATTGGCATCAGGACTTCCGGCGATGACGCGTGAGAGACGGAAGTGAGAGGGGAAAGCTCCGCGGCTCCGCTCCCCTGTATTTACTTATCAAAAATCGCTGTTTCGCTACCCCGACTCTAAGATCGGCTGCTGGAGGTGCTGCCCCGCAGCTGTGTGCCCGGGCGGACCCGTGGGTGATGAGAAAATCGAGCACCCGGGGCAAGCTTGAGCGCCGTCCACATCGACCGCGTGTAGCCAAGATGGCCGCGGCAGCCCAGCATGGAGAGCCCCTGCTTGCTGCAGTCTCCGAGGAGGCCCTGCAAAAAAGTTCACAGCGCGTCACGGAAGCGCTGGACGGCCGCCTATATAAATTACAGACGGCGATGGTGGATATAAAATCGGCGGTGGAGGGCCACGCGAAACGCCTGGACACTGCAGAGGGCCTTCTTTCAGACCTGGGGGACCGGCTGGCCACGACGGAGCAGCGTCTAGAAGGACTGCACGGCAGACAGCAGGAGCTCTTGGCTAAGATGGAGGAACAGGAAGACAGGGGCCGTCGGAACAATCTGAAAATAATAGGTCTACCGGAGGAGGTGAAGGAAGGGGACCTCAAAGAAATCGTCGAGCAGTGGCTCCCACAGCAGGTAGGCCTCCTGCTGCCTGGAAACGGGATCCAATGTGAACGGGTACACCGCATGGGGCCCATGTGGGATGGCCTGGGGCGCCCGAGACCTGTCATGGCCAGGATCCTAAATTGGGATCACAAGACCCGTCTTTTAAGGTCTTATCGCCAGAAGAAGGAGGTGGATTACAAGGGCCACAGACTGTTGTTATTCAATGACTTTTCAGCCGCCACGGCAGCGCAGAGGAAGGAGATGGCTCCGGCCTGCACGGCGCTCTATCAGCGTGGGATTCGCTTTGCCCTGCTCTACCCGGCTAAGCTGCGGGTCCAGCATGAAAATAAAACCCTTTATTTCAACTCTAAGGAGGAGGCTGCAGGATTCGTGGCGAGCCTCCCCCCTGTGGCTGGGGAGTGAAGAGCCTAGCTTGGCGGACTATCTCACATTTGGAATGGCCTTTTATCTGGTTTTTTTTCCTCCAACGCCCTTAGTTTTTTCCAGTTTTTCTTCTCTTGGAACTTGGTTGTTGGTTTTGCACCAGTTCGGACCCCCTGGCTCTGGTCGTGGGGTCTTAGTGCTGAAACCTGGTTCTTTCTTTCCTGAGAACTGTGGGATGGCAGCGGGAAAGGGACTCTAACCCCACTGAGTTGTTTCCCTGGTGGCCTGGACCTGGTGTTCCAGTGCTGTGGGGCTCATCATTTCCGGTTCATCTCTGCGGCACTTGTTTAGCCTCCACGCGATGGACCTCCCACATGTATCTGTTGTTAAGGGTGGGGGCGCTTGGTTCTTTTGGGGCCTATACTGCTTATGGGTAGCGGTAGCGGTAGTACGGGAGCGGGGCGAGAGATGGGAGTAGGACAGAATAGGGGAGTTCCTATGGTGCTCGATAGTTGGAGCCCTAAGGAACGAAGGGGGAAACTTGTCTGGTTGGTGTGGATGTGGGGTATGTATGTGAGTATGACTGTTAAGGGACTGGGGTGGGAAGTGCAGGGGACTCAGGGATTTTTGTTTACACACAGTCTATTGCTGACACGAATATGGATCGCAACTTCCCCTCAAGGCCTAGGCTGGGAGGCCGGGAGGGATTTCAACACCTGGGGTGGGGAGAGGGGGCGGCTTCGGCTCCCCCTTCACCTGTTACACACGGATTATATTCCTGATATCACGTAATGGAGCCTGTCAAAATTGTTACTATGAATGTGGATGGCATCCACTCCCCAATCAAGCGGACTAAATTATTTGCCTTATTCAAACGTATGAAAACGCAGGTAGCGCTCTTACAGGAGATGCATTTGGAGGATGCAGAGCACGCAAAATTAAAAAGAGATTGGGTGGGCCAAGCGTATTATTCGTCCTATAATAGGCGCCAAAGGGGAGTTGCCATTCTTATTCACAAATCTTTGCCGTTTCAGCTGGAGCGTATCTGCCAGGATGAGGAGGGCCGATATGTTCTAGTGGCGGGCACTTTGTACCAACAACGTATTGTTTTTTGTGCAGTTTACGCCCCTAACGTCTACTCCCGGGGGTTTTTTGTATCTTTAATCACCCTCTTGGCCGAGTTTTCGGACTATAGTCTCATAGTGGGCGGGGATTTTAACATCGTGGCAAACCGCCAACTTGATCATGCACCCTCCAAGCTCACTTCCCGAGGGGAGGGTAAGGAGGGGGTAAACTTGCTTTGTCATGAGCTCCAATTGTTGGACATCTGGCGTATATTGCACCCGCAAGAGCGTGATTTCACTCACTTTTCTCACCCCCACAATGTATATTCCAGGTTGGATTATTTGCTTGTTTCAGATCAGTGCTTTGCTAAAATACAAGAGGCTAATATAGGGACTATCGTGTTATCTGATCACGCCCCAGTGTCCATGGTTCTTCATTGGGGGCTCACAGCTCAACCCCCGCACTCATGGCGCATGCGGCCCGATCTCTACCTAGACAAGGAATTTCATGGGTACTTGCAAGCCTGCTGGAAGGATTATGTACTGCATAACACGACCCAGGAGGTTACCCCGTCGACTGTGTGGGAGGCGGGGAAAGTGGTCATGCGAGGGGCCATTATTGCGTATGTAGCTAAGAAAAATAGACGCTGTAACGCCGAGATCCTGAGACTTACTGGAGCTCTTAAAGCAGCCCAAAGTGCTCACATGGGGGCTCTGTCTGAGGATGCTAAAGCCCAAGTGGACCGGGTGCGGGATGCCCTAAATAGTCTGTTACATCAGCGGGCTTCTAAATCCCTCAGATTTTACCGATACCAGCTGTACAAATACGGTAACCGAGCTAGTCGGCTTATGTCCCATTTGGTTCGACCACGTGGCCAGCGGGCCTCGATTGTGGGAATTAAAGATAGGAATGGGGTGCACCACACTACGCCTCAGGGTATAGCGAACCGTTTTTTAGAATATTACACGACCCTCTATGCCTCGAAGCCAATGGATAAGGAACTCGCTGACACGATGTTTGCGGACTTCCCATGGCCACAGTTAACTTGCAACCAGTTAGAGATGCTGAATGGCCCTATAACTACCCAAGAAATCTATGCGGTTATTAAAAAGCTCTCACTGGGCAAGGCGGCGGGCCTCGATGGGTTGGGGTCTGAATATTATAAAATTCTGAGTTTTGGGGTGCTTGAGCCTGTGAGAGCGTACTATGCCGATTTACTTCATACTGGTAAAATAGCGCCAGCCTCCAATCAATCCGTCATCGTCGTTCTGCCCAAGCCAGGGAAAGACCCGACGGAGGTGGGCTCTTACCGCCCCATCTCGTTGCTCAATGTTGATGTTAAAATCTTGGCTTCTGTTTTGGCTGCCAGGGTGTCCCCCGTTTTGCCCAACATCATTCATAAGGATCAAACCGGGTTTATCCAGGGTCGTCAAGGGGTGAGGAATGTGCGGCGTTTAATAGCTGCCTTGAGTTACCTGGCAGGGGCTGAAGCATTGATCCTGAGCTTGGACACAGAAAAAGCGTTTGACTCACTTTCCTGGGAGTACCTGTTCTGGGTGTTACAAAAATATGGATTCTCAGGGGCATACCTAAAATGGCTACAGGTGCTCTACCAAGGCCCTAGCACCTCTATTTTGATTAATGGCCTGCCCACTGGGGCTTTTCCGATCTCTCGGGGGGTGCGGCAGGGGTGACCCCTATCGCCTGTATTATTTGTTATGGCACTGGAGCCTTTGGCCATTAGTATCCGGCGTGCAAAAGACATTAGTGGTATCAGTTTGGATGGGCATCCCCTGAAGCTAGCCCTGTTTGCAGATGACCTGTTACTATTTGTGGGGAAACCACGTACCAGTGTACCGGCCAAATAGCCATTTATTTGATAAGTTCCAATTGGTTGCGGGTCTCAAAACTAATTATGATAAGTCGGAGGCTTTGTCCTTGCATGAGACTCTCCCTGTTACGTGGGTAGGGGAGTTCCCCTTTCGCTGGGCCCCTGGCAAACTCAAGTACTTGGGGGTAATGATTCCGTGGGACCTAAGGCAGCTACACTCCTTAAATATAGCTCCCTGCATTGCCAAATTTCAGGAGCAGCTGGGGTTGTGGAAGAAGTTGCCCCTTTCCCTTTTTGGCAGGGGGGCCCTGGTAAAAATGGTGTTGATGCCCAAACTTTTATACCTTTTACACATGCTCCCTTGCTGGTTGACAGTGGCCGAGGTGCGCCGCCTTCGCTCGGCCATACAAACTTCCTTGTGGCGGGGGAAATGGGCGCGGCTGGCCTATGTAGCTATGGAATATCCACGAGAATGTGGGGGGTTAAATTTACCGGATTTCCGGCTTTATAATGTGGCATGCCAGATGAGGTTTGTGGGGGAATGGCTTACGGGGTCCTATCATTACTGCGAAGCGGGGATGCTGGGGCGTATGTCTACCCCGGGGTCTCCATTGAACCTTATTCAAATGAGGGTGGACCAGCGTAGGGTAGCGTCTTATCCTACTGTTCTTCTGACCCCCTGTATTAAAGCGTGGAGATGGTTATGGAGACAATTTAAATTATCGGGAGAGCGATCTCTGCTGCTTCCTTTTTTGCAGAATGTGAAATTTCTCCCTGGGCGTGATTGCAAGCCAGTATTTCGTCACTGGGCAGAGCAGGGGGTGATGTTTGCTTTTCATATGTATGATCCTGTTTCAGGTACTTTGTTGGACTTTGCTACGCTTACACGGACCTTCCAACTGCCTGCCAAACACTTTTTTGCTTTTCTTCAGGCCCGCCACTACCTGACTGCCTTTGCTTGGACACAGCAAGAGCTTGAGGCCAAAATACGATTTGCCAATACCGTTTTTGATACTGCGTATCTCCGGAACTCCATCGCCAGTTGGAAGCGATTGGGACAGAAGCTTGGTGACGCCGCTCCAGTGCGATGTATGGCTGTTCGGTGGTCAGCAGCTTTGGACACTACGATCACGGAGCGGCAGATGTCTAGCTGGTGTCGGGACCTATATAAACTGTTACCTGATCTCAGTCTCCGAGAGCTTCAGTTTAAGCTTCTTCATTCTCTTTACTACGATGACGTTCGCCGGTTCAGGATGAAATTGGCTGCCTCCCCTACCTGTATTAAATGTGAAGCTGCTGATGGTACTTTGGTGCACCGCTTGATCTCCTGCCCGTCATTGCAGTCCTTCTGGCAGGCGGTACTGGAGGTGGTGGGGAAATGCATCGGCGTCCCCTTGCGGCTCAATGCCAGGATGTTACTTTCAAGTATGTCTCCTCGACATTTACCTGGCAGTTGTGCTAAGGCCCGTTTTGAGAGAGTCGCTGTCTTAATGGCCTGTCGCACTATCCTGGCTGGATGGACTGAGCCGTTGTTAGCGCCTGTATTGGCCGCCTGGTTTGGGAGAATGGCTTCACTGGCGCAAATGGAACGACTGGATTACCTGGCAGGCAAGAGGCAGCCGGACTCCATGTACTGTGTTTGTTGGGACAATTGCTTTGCTACTTTTCCTAAGTCGTTGCAGGAGGAACTGTGTCGCAATGGGTATACTCTAACCTGGTCCTCTAAAGTGCAGGGACAAGGGAGGGGGGGGGAGTAAGGTGTGAATGTTGGATGAATGAGTGGGGTTTGGGGAGGGGGGCTCGGGTTTAGGGCGGGGGGACTTATGGGGGGGGGGGTGATAAAAGAAAAATTGGGATGAGCAGTGACTTGAGTTCTTGTTGGTTCTACCATGTTTGCCTTGTTGTACCCATGTACTTATGTACTGTGTTTCCCGAGTTTTACAGCGTTATCCTTGGTTGTCTCTGCCACCCAGGTCAATAAAAATTATTTTGAAAAAAAAAAAGAATAAATTGGCATCAGAATGGTATTGTATTGTCTTTATTTATTTATTTTAATCGGTGTAAATTGAATTGTTTATGGTATTCTATTGTTGTAAGCCATTTTGGGTTCCTCAGGAGAAAGGCAGCATATAAACCTAAAATTGAAATTGAAATACTTTAGATTCTTCCTATAGTAGCTAAAGTATCTTAAACCTGTAATGAATTACTATTTTGAATTGGAAATAAACAGATTATAAATGGGATTACTGTATAAAAATGAAAATGTTTATGCAAATAATTTATGATTGACAATGTTTTATGTAGGGGAAATTTGATTGATTAGATCTAAATCATGAGTAAATTAAATTTCATTTCAATTGCTAGTCATTTTTTTACCTATCCTTTTAAAAAAGCATTTCAGAATGGGTTACAAAATAAGTAGCAAATGATACAATATATATATCTCACCAACAAAGAAATGGACACATACCCTGAAATCTTTAAAACAATCCTGATCCAACCCCCAGGCTACTTAAGAACATAAGAAAATGCCATACTGGGTCAGACCAAGGGTCCATCAAGCCCAGCATCCTGTTTCCAACAGTGGCCAATCCAGGCCATAAGAACCTGGCAAGTACCCAAAAACTAAGTCTATTCCATGTTACCATTGCTAATGGCAATGGCTATTCTCTAAGGGGCAGATTTTAAATACTTGCGCGAGCGCGTACTTTTGTTCGTGCAGCAGGCGCGAACAAAAGTACGCTGGATTTTATAAGATACGCGCTTGGCCGCGCGTATCTTATAAAATCCGGGGTCGGCTCACGCAAGGGGGTGCACAAGGGGGTGCACATTTGTGCACATTTGTGCAACCTGCACGCGCGCGCCTTCGCCCTCCCTTCCCCTACCTAACCCACCCCCCCAGCCCTATCTAAACCCCCCCCCCCTTTCCTTTGTCGGCAAAGTTACGCCTGCTGAAAGCAGGCGTAACTTTGCAAGCGTTGGCCGGCTGCCCCGCTCCATGGTCCGGTCCCGGGGGCTGTTCTGGAGGCCGCGGCCACGCCCCCGGAACACCCCCGGGCTGAAACCACGCCCACATTGCCGCCCCCGAAACACCGCGCCCCACCTCCTAAACACCCGCGTCATCCCGTCACGCCCCCCGCCACGCCCCTGACAGGAAGCCCCAGGACTTACGCGCGTCCCAGGGCTCTGCGCACGCCGGCGGCCTATGCAAAATAGGCGCGCCGGCGTGCAAGGGCTCTGCGCACATAAATCCAGAAGGATTTACGCGCGCAGGGGTTTTAAAATCCACCCCTAAGTGAACTTAATAGCAGGTAATGGACTTCTCCTCCAAGAACTTATCCAATCCTTTTTTAAACACAGCTAATCTAATTGCACTAACCACATCCTCTGGCAACAAATTCCAGAGTTTAATTGTGCATTGAGAAAAAAAGAACTTTCTCCGATTAGTTTTAAATGTGCCACATGCTAACTTCATGGAGTGCCCCCTAGTCTTTCTACTATCCGAAAGAGTACATAACCGATTCACATCTACCCGTTCTAGACCTCTCATGATTTTAAACACCTCTATCATATCCCCCCTCAGTCGTCTCTTCTCCAAGCTGAAAAGTCCTAACCTCTTTAGTCTTTCCTCATAGGGGAGCTGTTCCATTCCCCTTATCATTTTGGTAGCCCTTCTCTGTACCTTATCCATCGCAATTATATCTTTTTTGAGATGCAGCGACCAGAACTGTACACAGTATTCAAGGTGTGGTCTCACCATGGAGCGATACAGAGGCATTATGATATTTTCCGTTTTATTCACCATTTCCTTTCTAATAATTCCCAACATTCTGTTTGATTTTTTGACTGCCACAGCACACTGAACCGATGATTTCAATGTGTTGTCCACTATGATGCCTAGATCTCTTTCTTGGGTTGTAGTACCTAATATGGAACCCAACATTGTGTAATTATAGCATGGGTTATTTTTCCCTATATGCATCACCTTGCACTTATCCACATTAAATTTCATCTGCCATTTGGATGCACAATTTTCCAGCCTCACAAGGTCTTCCTGCAATTTATCACAATCTGCTTGTGATTTAACTACTCTGAACAATTTTGTGTCATCTGCAAACTTGATTATCTCACTCATCGTATTTCTTTCCAGATCATTTATAAATATATTGAAAAGTAAGGGTCCCAATACTTCTAACCACTACTCCCAAATAAGTCAGAAAGCCACTAAAGACCAGTTGACTACAATAATCCTCATTCTTAAAATTAACCTAAGAACCCTGCCCTAATGTCAGAGAGAACCTGTAACCTACAATTCCCAGATAGATGCAATGAAGAGCCATTCAAAAGTAAGAATGTAAGAACATGGAATTTGCCATACTGGATCAGACCATCAAGGCCAGTTTCCAAGTCTGTTTCCAACAATGGCCAATCCAAGTAACAAGTGTTACAGTTTTGGCTGCAGTGCAACCGCCTCACCACCAGGGGTCCCTCTAGTGCTGGCTTTCCGGACAGGCCCAGTCCATCTTATCTGTCCACTCTGTGCTCTGGGTGTGTCCTTATAACCCTGCCTGACAGTTGCCTCGGTGCTTCGGCATCGAGCTCACCTGGGCTCCCTGCTCTAGCCTTGCGCGGCCTTCGGGCCTTTCCTTGTCTTGCCCTGGGCGGCCTTCGGGCCTTTCCTTGTCTTGCCCTGCGCGGCCTTCGGGCCTTTCCTTTCCTTGCGCGGCCTTCGGGCCTCCTTCCTCGTTGTTCTCACCTGGCCTACGGGCCTTCTGACCTGCTTGCTCTGCTTACGGTGTGTGGCCTACGGGCCTTCTGTGTGTGTGTGGCCTACGGGCCTTCTGACCTGCCCTGCTCTGCTTATGGTGTGTGGCCTACGGGCCTTCTGTCTGTGTGTTTGGAGCCTACGGGCCTTCTGACCTGCCTTGCCCCGCTTATGGTGTGTGGCCTACGGGCCTTCTGTGTGTGTGTGGCCTACGGGCCTTCTGACCTGCCCTGCTCTGCTTATGGTGTGTGGCCTACGGGCCTTCTGTCTGTGTGTGTGGAGCCTACGGGCCTTCTGACCTGCCTTGCCCCGCTTATGGTGTGTGGCCTACGGGCCTTCTGTGTGTGTGTGGCCTACGGGCCTTCTGACCTGCCTTGCCCTGCTTACTGTGCCCTGACCCAGCCTGAACTTAGACTCTGCTCATTGCCGCCTGCCCTGACCCAGCCTGAACTTGGACTCTGCTCAGTGCCGCCTGCCCTGACCCAGCCTGAACTTAGACTCTGCTCATTGCTGCCTGCCCTGACCCAGCCTGAACTTAGACTCTGCTCCTTGCCGCCTGCTCTGACCCAGCCTGAACTAGACACTGCTTATTGCTGCCTGCCTTGACCCAGCCTGGAACCAGACACTGTTTCTAGCTTCCTATCTCTCTCCACCTGGAGCCACCCTGCTGGGTGGTGTTCACGACTCCTGACCGGAGCCCAAGCGTAACAGTATGCCGAAGCCATCAAATTTTCCAGGGGAAGAGATGGTCTGTGTCCTGCCGGTGAGTCAACTTTTTCACTAATTCAAGATGCCTCCTTCTTTAAAGTTTTATACCTGCAATTCCTGTCAAACTTTGAATTATCCAAGCTATCAGAACTGTCTAGCCTGTGAACTTGTTGGTCAGGAACACTGGTCATGCAATAATTGCAACAAGAAAAATGTCTCTGTCTATCAGGAATGTTTGAACTGTCTGGCTCCTAAACCAGGGTGGTGGAAATGCTCCTGTCTTCCGTGTTTGTTACCACCAGGCAAACCCTGCCCCCGGTGTTCTGCTCTAGGACCAGCTGTGCCATTAAAAAAAGCTATCAGCTCTCCTAACCAGTATTCTGTTTCTGGCTCAACTAAAACAGACATTTTTGCTGGCAGTTTGTGGATAGAAAAACCCAGGACTTACCTGGCCAAGAAGGCTTCTGTGACACCAGTGCTAGAGCCTCAGGAACAGGTTTCTCTCAAACGGAGAGAGTTGATTAACTCTAGCAGGGCTCTGCTGCCCACAGCTGCTGTTGAGACACTAACGAGCACATTCCCTAGACGTCCTAGAACTGCCTGTGCCTTCTCTAAACTGCTCCTCCAGAAACAAAATAAGGAGCCTCAGAGTGTGGCTCGAGGTATCAAGCCCACAGCAGTGCTACTTGAGTCTTCTATGTGCACTGCTTCAAACCTTGCTGCTCTGCCATCTGAGCCTGTTTCATCACCCCAGGAGGGGGCCAAGCCTGCTGCATCACCCCAGGAGGGGGCCAAGCCTGCTACATCGCCCCAGGAGGGGGCCAAGCCTGCTACATCGCCCCAAGAGGGGGCCAAGCCTGCTACATCGCCCCAAGAGGGGGCCAAGCCTGCTGCCTCGCCCCAAGAGGGGGCCAAGCCTGCTGCCTCGCCCCAAGAGGGGGCCAAGCCTGCTGCCTCACCCCAAGAGGGGGCCAAGCCTGCTGCCTCGCCCCAAGAGGGGGCCAAGCCTGCTGCCTCGCCCCAAGAGGGGGCCAAGCCTGCTGCATCGCCCCAGGAGGGGGCCAAGCCTGCTGCATCGCCCCAGGAGGGGGCCAAGCCTGCTGCATCGCCCCAGGAGGGGGCCAAGCCTGCTGCATCGCCCCAAGAGGGGCCAAGCCTGCTGCATCGCCCCAAGAGGGGGCCAAGCCTGCTGCATCGCCCCAGGAGGGGGCCAAGCCTGCTGCATCGCCCCAGGAGGGGGCCAAGCCTGCTGCATCGCCCCAGGAGGGGGCCAAGCCTGCTGCATCGCCCCGAGAGGGGGCCAAGCCTGCTGCATCGCCCCAGGAGGGGGCCAAGCCTGCTGCCTCGCCCCGAGAGGGGGCCAAGCCTGCTGCCTCGCCCCGAGAGGGGGCCAAGCCTGCTGCATCGCCCCGAGAGGGGGCCAAGCCTGCTGCATCGCCCCGAGAAGAGCCTGCTAAACCGGTCCTGCTGCCACCCCTGGAGGGGCTCAAACCGGTACCACTAACAGACTTTCTAACTCAGCCATCTGAGCCTGTTGAATGGCTCCAGCTGTTGTTGCCCTCGGAGGGGCCAGATCTCATCTTTGAGTACCCCCTGCTAAGATGGGACCCAGGAGGAGGGGGAAGCCTTGAGGAGGGGGTACTGTTACAGTTTTGGCTGCAGTGCAACCGCCTCACCACCAGGGGTCCCTCTAGTGCTGGCTTTCTGGACAGGCCCAGTCCATCTTATCTGTCCACTCTGTGCTCTGGGTGTGTCCTTATAACCCTGCCTGACAGTTGCCTAGGTGCTTCGGCATCGAGCTCACCTGGGCTCCCTGCTCTAGCCTTGCGCGGCCTTCGGGCCTTTCCTTGCCTTGCCCTGCGCGGCCTTCGGGCCTTTCCTTTCCTTGCCTTGCGCGGCCTTCGGGCCTCCTTCCTCGTTGTTCTCACCTGGCCTACGGGCCTTCTGACCTGCTTGCTCTGCTTACGGTGTGTGGCCTACGGGCCTTCTGTGTGTGTGTGGCCTACGGGCCTTCTGACCTGCCCTGCTCTGCTTATGGTGTGTGGCCTACGGGCCTTCTGTCTGTGTGTTTGGAGCCTACGGGCCTTCTGACCTGCCTTGCCCCGCTTATGGTGTGTGGCCTACGGGCCTTCTGTGTGTGTGTGGCCTACGGGCCTTCTGACCTGCCCTGCTCTGCTTATGGTGTGTGGCCTACGGGCCTTCTGTCTGTGTGTGTGGAGCCTACGGGCCTTCTGACCTGCCTTGCCCCGCTTATGGTGTGTGGCCTACGGGCCTTCTGTGTGTGTGTGGCCTACGGGCCTTCTGACCTGCCTTGCCCCGCTTATGGTGTGTGGCCTACGGGCCTTCTGTGTGTGTGTGGCCTACGGGCCTTCTGACCTGCCTTGCCCTGCTTACTGTGCCCTGACCCAGCCTGAACTTAGACTCTGCTCATTGCCGCCTGCCCTGACCCAGCCTGAACTTGGACTCTGCTAAGTGCCGCCTGCCCTGACCCAGCCTGAACTTAGACTCTGCTCATTGCCGCCTGCCCTGACCCAGCCTGAACTTAGACTCTGCTCCTTGCCGCCTGCTCTGACCCAGCCTGAACTAGACACTGCTTATTGCTGCCTGCCTTGACCCAGCCTGGAACCAGACACTGTTTCTAGCTTCCTATCTCTCTCCACCTGGAGCCACCCTGCTGGGTGGTGTTCACGCCTCCTGACCGGAGCCCAAAAGGTTGATAGATTCATGCTGCTCATCCCATGTCCACCTTAATAATGGTTTATGTACTTTTCTTCCAGAAACTTATCAAACCTTTTTTTAATCCTAGCTAAACTAACAGCTTTTACCACACTATCTGACATCAAATTCCAGAGTTTAATTATGTATTGAGAAAAAAATATTTCTGCTATTTGTCTTAAATATATTACCTAGTAAGTTCATTGTGTGTCCCTTAGTCTTTGAATTTTTTGAAGGCATAAACATCTGTTTCACTTTTACCTGTTCAACTCCATTCATTATTTTAAATGGAAAAGAGATTTGAAGGTAGAAAACAGAAAACAGAATAAGCATTGGAAAGTTAGATGCAAAGCACTGATAAGGAAGACAAAGTGAGTGGGAGCACTGAAAGGAGAGGATCACCTTGCTGGTGGCTGAAATGAATCAGTAAGTACTGCTTGGGAACATTTTTTAAACGTAAAAGTACTGGGGAGAAATAAAACTATTGGGGTATATTATTTAGTGTATTTGTATGTCTGTATTGAATATCTAGTCAGAGGGCAGGCAAAAACCAGGAGTTTTCTGTATTACTACCAATTTTGTATTAAATTGGTAGTCATAAAGTCAGGCAAAACCCAGGAGTTTTGTGGGTTTGTATTAAATATGTAATCAGAAAGGCAAGCAAAAAACAGAAGTTTACATGTTTTATATTAAATAGTCAGAAAGGCAGGCAAAAACCAGAAGTTTGTGTGTTTTGTATTATAGGTAGTCGGAAAGGCAGGCAGAAAACAAAAGTTTTTGTGTTTTGTATTAAATAGGTAGACAGAAAGGCAGACAAAAAACAGAATTTTCTGTGTTTTGTATAAATAGGTAGTCAGAAATGCAGGCAAAAAAAAGAAGTTAGTGTGTTTTGTATTAAATAGGTAGACAGAAAGGCAGACAAAAAACAGAATTTTCAGTGTTTTATATTAAATAGGAAGTCAGAAAAGCAGGCAAAAAACAGAAGTTTGTGTGTTTTGTATTAAATAGGTAGTCGGAAAGGCAGGCAGAAAACAGAAGTTTGTGTGTTTTGTATTAAATAGGTAGTCAGAAAGGCAGGCAAACAAAAAGGCACCAACAAAATAGGAAAATGTGGGAGGGAGGTTCTGAAAGCCAAATTAGGCACTTAGGTAGAAAATTTAACTCCAGAACTTCCAGGATAGTGTTCTATGAAATGTTTCCTGTTCCATGTGCAGGTCTCCACAGGCAGGCAGAACTCCAGAGTCTCAATGCATGGATGAGATGATGTTGCAAGGAAGAGGGATTCAGTTTTGTAAGGAACTGGGGAACCTTTTGGAGAAGGGGACTCTTTTCTGAAGGGATGGACTCTACCTTAACCATGGTAGAACCAGGCTGCTGATGCCAACCTTTAAAAAGGAGATAGAGCAGCTTTTAAACTAAATCAAATGGGAAAGCCAACAGTTGCTCAGCAGCGCATGGTTTGTAGGGAGGTATCTTTCAAGGATACTAAAGAAACATTAGAGTTAGGGCATCCCAACAGAGAGGTTCCAATAATAAGAAAAGTAGTCTAAGTGCCTATAATTAAAAACTCACCTGAGCTAAAAAAAATGATTTTTATCACTGACAACTGAAAAGCAGAATTTTAATACAAACAAAAAACACATTTTGAAATGTTTGTATGCTAATGCCAGAAGTCTAAGAAGTAAGATGGAAGAATTAGAGTGTATAGCAATGAATGATGACATAGAGTTAATTGGCATTTTAGAGACATGATGGAAAGAGGATAACCAATGGGATAGTGCTATATCAGGGTACAAATTATATCGCAATGACAGAGAGGAGCATCTGGTGGTGAGGTGGCACTTTATGTCTGGGATGGCATAGAGTCCAACAAGATAAAGATCCTACATGATACTAAATGTACAATCAAATCTTTATGGGTAGAAATCCCTTGCATGTTGGGGAAAAGTATAATGATAGGAATATTCTATCATCCACCTGGCCAAGATGGTGAGATGGACAGTGAAATGCTAGGAAAAATTAGGGAAGTTAACCAAATTGGTAGTGCAGTAATAATGGGAGATTTCAATTATCCCAAAATTGACTGGGTAAGTGAAACATTAGGACATGCGAGAGAGATAAAATTCCTGGATGGAATAAATGACAGTTTTATGGAGCAATTGGTTCAGGAGCCAGTGACAGAGGGAGCAATTTTAGATCTAATTCTCAATGGAGTGCAGGATTTGTTGAGAGTGGTAACAGTGGTGGGATCTATTAGCAATAGTGTTCATAACATGAGCAAATTTGAATTAATGACTGGAAGGGGGACAGTAAGTAAATCCACAGCTGTAGCACTAAACTTTCAAAAGGGAACCTTTGATAAAATGAAAAAAAATAGTTAAAAAAAAATTGAAAGGTGCAGCTACAAAGATAAAATGAGATTTGGGCAAGGTTCTCTCAACCTAGCTTGATGGAATCTCTACCTGGGTAACATCAAGCTAGGTTGAGAGAACATTGCTCAAATCTCATCTTGGAGTGAGTTTCCTCACTCTGAAGGCCATCAAATCTTCACAAGAGACCACTGTTCTGTCCGTAGGTGTCACGTAGAATGTCAAAGTGGCCCCTAACCCCCTACACTCATACCTAATCCCCACCTCAAGTTACTAGGTGGGCCTACCATAGGGATACAAATACCTACCTATGGGCCATGACATCATGGTCAGTCTCTCTCTCTCTCTCTCTCCCTCTCCCTCTCCCTCTCCCCCCCCCCCCCCCCCCCCCCATCAATTCACCTGAAATAGGCCTTACAGGAGACATCACAAATGGCAATGAAACCTTATCACACAGCCTAATGCAATCCAAAGAGGTGTTAAAATTGGCATTATGGCTGTGCAATAGCTCTTCACAGACAGGCTAATCCACCCCTAACTCCTCCTATTTTCTGAATTTGCATCACACCACACATTTTCACATGCATTAATGGGGCTTTTCACATGCGATAAGCCCTTAACGCATGCAAAAACACCTTATCGCATTTTGATAAATGACCCCCCAGGTTTGTACCTGAGGCAATGGAGGGTAAAGTGACTTGCCCAAGGTCACAAGGAGTGACAGTGGGACTCGAATGCTGGTCTCTTGGTTCATAGCCCATGGCTCTAACCACTAGGCTATTCCTCCTCCCCTAGGTGAGGTTATATCTTTATTTTCACGTACAGGGGCATGTATTTAGCTTCATGGGTAATTGTAATGTCTTTGGTCATCTTTCTGTTCTTTTAAGAAAAGGATTTAAAAAATATGGATGCAATTTTATCAGCTAATTCCTCCCTGTTACTATACTCTTCTATTCTTTTTCCCCATTCAAGAATCTAGCCAACACTTATTCAAAGCACATCAACAGCTTTAAGATCAAAAACAAACATTTCAACAACTTGCATCAATAAACCTCACCAGCTAGGAGTTATCGTGTATCTTATCCCCTCTAAACAAATCCATTAACTATCAGTCTACTAAAGCCAACTTTTTCTCATCCAGCTATGGTATGCATACTAATGGTTCATAGATTGGGTATTAGCTTCTCCTTGCCAGTTGACTAGCTGCCAGTTTCAGTTTTATGTATATCATCCAGGCCTCCCTCATCTTGCTACACATTGATAAACTTTGAAATTCAATACATTCTTTGACATATACTAAGGAAATCTTCCTGCTAAAAGGGGCCGGAGTTACATTTCCAATCCTTTTATCCAATCACCAAAGGTCAACCATCTACATAGCAAAAGAGGAAGAATGTGCTCATGTATATTGCAACCAGTGGAAGTATCAGTTCTTCACCTGGGTTGTTATTTTTGTAATTGGAGTATTTCTTGCTTTCTTTATCCAAACTTCATTTCCCAGTATCCATCCCCCAGCCTCTCTTTCCCTCCTGGACTCACTCCTTCTGCCTTAGTAAGCCTAATTGGTGGGCACTCATCAATCTGCTGCCAACCACTTTGTATTGTGCTGGAGGTAGACCCTTGGGCCAAGGTGGGGTTGATGCTACCCATAGGAGGGATCCTATGGGTCCCCACCATCGGCAGGCAAAGAGGGCTGATGGATGGAGGCCAGGTGGCGCTTCACCAATACCAGTCCTCGTTCCCCGCGGGTTGAGCCATTGGTCTTAGGTGGCCTCCGTCAGTGGTCGTCAAAGGATGGATCAAGATCATCTCAGAGACAGCAACAGGTGAGGGTATCAGTCCGTACTGGACGAGGCGGAGTCCCAGAGACCCGGGCGCCAATAGGAACACAGTCAGACAGGGTGTGCCTGAGCAACAGCAGGCCAAAACCTGAATAAGTCATGTCCAGGACAAGGGCTGAAGAGGTGTTATTGAGCAAGCTGGGCTCAGGGCTAGCTGCAATCTGGAAGCTGTGGCAAGCAAGGCTGAGGTCTGGATGAGGAGAGAAGCAAATGGATGGTCAGATGAAGCAGAAGTCCAGGGCTGAAGAGAGGCAATGGAGTAGTCAGGCAATGCAGAGGTCTGGGGCTGGAGAGAGGCAACGGAGTAGTCAGGCAATGCAGAGGTCTGGGGTTGGAGAGAGGCAACGGAGTAGTCAGGTAATGCCTAGGTCAAACCAGGTCAACAGTCCGAAGGGGAGACAAAGGAACAGGAACACCGGAATCAGGAATCAGGAACAAGGATACTCAGGATCAGGATCAGGAACCAGGAACAGCAGAAGCAACGAGCACTCGACAAGTGAGGGGACATGTTGCAAAGGTAATCTGAGGTAACGGGGTCCGGCCTTATATACCTAAGCTCTGATGACATCATCATCCGGGGCCTGCAGCTAGGTTCCCGCCATGGGCCCTATTTAAGGTCTGGTTGTGCACCTAGGGAGGGGCGTGGCGCTGGTCGGAAAGATGTCTCTCCACGGGCCATGTGGAGAGGCCTGGTGCGGAGCGCCGGGATCAGTAGCAGAGCCCGAGGCATCAGGGTTGGCCCAAGGACGGAGCTGGAGGCCCACAGCTGCCAGAGACGAGGGACCAGGCACTGGATTACTTTGAAAGAAGTGAGGGGACTGAGCCACGGGTCTGCTGCAGCCGGCATGCGTAACACTTTACAGTATCTCTCTGTGGTAGTACCACAAACATTTTCCAACTCAACAGCTGGCACTTGCTATATCTAGATAATCTATAACCATTCCATTTTGCAAGGCAAGAATTCAGTTTAATTGTCACTATTATTTTGACACCAACCTCTAATATTCTTGCTCTCCAGCCCAGTTCCCTGCAGACTTCTCATTCTCATTCCTTCCCCTATAGCTCTCTCACTTTAATCCCTTCCCCCAACATTCTGCAACATTCCTACACCTCCCTTTCCCCATCCAAGTTGGTCCTCTTAATCTGCATCTTCCATTCCCCATTACTCACTTCTGTAAGAGAACTCCAGGAAGTGGGAAGAAGGGAGGAGAGTGAAAGATCTGCAGGTAGACCCTTCTCCCTTCTCCATCCCACTCCTTGTACTTATCTCACCCTTTCTCTTTAACATCAATTTACTGATCGCTTACACCACATGGTATTAAGTGATTTATAACTCAATACATACATAATCATAAAAAACAAATACATCAGATGACATTAATATGAAATCAAAAAAACAAAATAAAACATACAATTAAAATTAAAACTAAAACAAAAAATAAACATAGAAATAAAACCTGCCTGATTATAGAAAAATTATAAAATCAATGACTAAAAATATAAGATGGTAACTTTCAAACCAGCGTGCGCGCACACATGTGCACAAGCTCATCAGCCTGTGCCCAGGAACGTAGCCATTTTATAACATGTGTGTGTATATGCATGCATGTTATAAAATAGTCTGACTACAAGTACACGTGTGGGCAGTTTTAGGTGTTTGCGCCTATGCACAAATGCTGCTTCTACTGCCTAAGTGGGTGATTTTAAAAGACACATGCTGGCGCCATACCAGTTTTTCATGTTTGTTCCCAATTTGCCCGAGTAAGGAATATGACTTCCAAACCCCCTAGTTTAATAGCCTCCTTTCTCTTCTGTTACCTCCAACCCTTAAAAGCATGCCGATTTGTTTATTTATCTTTATTTTATAACTTACACGACATCCATAGCAGAAGTAAAGTTACGCGGTAGGGGACCCTGTACGCATAAGTATTTATTAGCTAATTTCAAGACAAAATCCAGGAATGCCCATGTCTCACCTAGATCATACTCATGCCCTATCCCTTTTTGTAAACTTTTTATTGTGTGTGCAGAGAATGATATGCACGTACACAGATGGCTTTTAAAATCTGCTAAGTGCGCACCAGCCTGACTTGAGTGTATATCTCTTGGTTTTGGTGCACACCAGGCTTTTAAAATTCACATTTAAGAACACAAATAAAAAAAAACAGAAAACACCTGCAAATCAAGCCAATAAAATTAAAATTGTAACATAACATGATTAAAAATAAGCCTGTGTTACGCTCAGCAGTTCGTGGGCTACCCCTGCGAACCTCTGCTCTTACTATTGGGCCCAGCCCGGCCTTGCTGACCCCAAGATGTGGTGAAAACGCCACCAGCACACATATGGCAGGATGCCACTGGCTCCCTAGGTGTGAAGGCACAACATTGCCTCTTTTAAAGGGCCCACAGTGGGAAAGTCCCCACGGCTACTAATGATGTTGTTCTCAGCGCTGCCCTATACAAAGGCAGCTTCCCAAATGCAATTCACTGCAGCAACAGGTCCAGCTACTGCCTAAGTAATATGTGTTGCTTCCCAGCCATTCCTGCCTTGGTTCCAGTCCATCTCCAGCCTGTCTCCAGTCTTGTTCCAGTCTGTGCCATCCTTCATTGCCCACTTGTTCCAGCCCATGCCTTCCAGCCTTAACTTATCCGTCCCTCTTCCTCTCCTTCAGACGGATACCTGGTTTGACCTCTGCCTGGACTTTGGATAGAACCGACCACCATTTGTGCATGACCTCTGCCTGGACTTCGGATATGCCTGACCACTGCCTGCTTACAACCCTAGCTGAAATTGGATATCCCTTCTGGCATCAGCAGAGACCCCACCTAAGTCCTGCCAGCCCCAGCACCCAAAGGCTCAACCCGAGGGGAACGTGGGCTGGGATAGGTGAAGGTCCACACCAGTCTCTGATTTGCCTGGGTCTGCCTGCTGAGGGTAAGAACCTGCAGGGCTCCTCCCTGCAGGTAGAGTCAATCTTTGCCTTGGCCCAAGGATCCACAGACGCAACAACCTGATTAAAAAGATGTGTATTCAAAGCTGTTTTTAAAGTTTGAAAGTTCTCTTCTAAACGCAAAGCCTGAGGCAAAGTTTTCCCAAAAACACTGGCATTTCTACAAAAAAGGAATTGCTGATTTGGGAACCAATGAAGATCAACACCAAGCTAAGAAATAAAAGTCCCATCCCTTTCCCCACACTTCCAACCTCCCCCACACTTGTGCTCCCTGAGTCTCTGTTTTTTGGGTTGGATATGATTACTTTTATTCATCAAAGCTGATGTCTGTCTTTTGTGCTGGAAATAAAAAAAAAATCTGAATTTAGGTAAATTGAACCTATTATGGATTACGTGAAAGGATATAGTATGAAGAACGTGTAATGTGTTTGTTTGTCATTGCCCTTCAGAAAAGGTAGAACTAGAGTACTTAGCAAGCATAGCAGCCTGGTTTATGGGAGTTATTTTCCCTGAGTAAATCAGGATTATTGCAATAAGTACTGTGGACAATAATGGTCTGATTATTCTGAAACTTTTCAGAGATATGTCAATGACCACATGAAACAGACAGTATTTTCTAGAGATGTGCATTTGAAAGGGGAAATTGTAATGACATTTCCTATTTTGTTTCATTCATTTTTTAAAATAAAACAAAAAGAAAATCAAATTTTGTTTACGGTCATTATATTTAAAAAAAAAAAAAAAAAAGACCCATCACTGCTGCCCAAACCCTCTCCCCGGACCCTCTTGATGAAAACTTCTTCATGCAGCTGGAGCAATCGCTGGTCGCTCATGCCCAGTAGTTGCTGCTATTACAAATGGCACCTGCAGGTTCAGATTGGTGCAATTGTGAATGTTTGGTTTACAAAATGGTATCAGCCCAGGCTGGTGCTATTACAATGCCAAAAATTTACAATGATGCCAACTTCGATCCACCAGTGCCATCTGCAATAGTGGCATCAGTGGGGCAGGAATGATTGGGGATCACTCCTGCTCTGTGAAGACATTTTCAACAGGAAAGGAAAAAATTCCTGAGGGTTGGGGACGATGAGGGGAGGGTCGAGGAGTAGCAGGGGGTGGAGGTGGGGTTTCCGGTGGACCTTTAATGATTTTTTTACTTTTGTTTTTTCTTTTGCTTTGTTGGGGTTTTTTTCTTTTCATTTTTTTCTTTTTAAAGACATGAAAATAAATAACAACAACGAAATGAAAAAAGAAAAGAAAAACAAAATAAAATTTAAAAAAGGTCTGTGCAAACCCCTACTACTTCCTTCTCCTCCAACACAGAGCATTTTGCATTTCTACATATTTGATAACAAAGGCCTGGATTCACCATTCTACCGCAGAATGGTGAATCCAGCGAAAATGGGGGTCGGGGGGGCGAAGGGGGGCAGGACTGCAAAAGCCAGCAGCCATTGCACCACCACGGTGTTGTCGCTGCCGGCTTTCGCACCCAATAGCGCCACCGTGAAAGGTGGCGCTACTGGACGCGCTACTGGTGACGATAACGGTCCTTACCTTATTGCCGCCAGCGAAGATACCGCCACGTCTGCCTCCTCGCCACCCCAACTCCTCTCCTTGCCGTCCCGACTCCACCCTGACTCTGCCCCGACTCCGCCCCCAGCAAGCTATCGCACACGAAAAGGAACTTTATTGCTATGCGATACCGTTAGAAAATGACCCCCAAAGTGTGATAATGAATAAAGGATGGCTTACAGAAAGCAAGGAGACAAAAATAGGAAACAAGCACTATCCTTCACAATCTGAGTGACTGCTAAGCTTTTCAAAATCAAACCTTTAAAAGTCTATTTACTAAGCAGCATTTAAACTTCTAGGTGATATTTTTGTTCTCTATGCTATGGGAAGAACATTTTGATTGAGCTAAAATATTCTCCTTGATGCATCATCATAGGGTATACTAATGGTTCTGCAAGGAGAAAGAATGATACAAAAAAGACAGCGGGAGCCATTCAAGGTGTCCTGTGCAAAACCATTACTTATGACTTCAAAACCTATGTATAAAAATAATTATACAGACAAGAAATTAAACTTGCTAACCAAGCAGAACATATCTCTAACTACAGAAAAATCAAATTTGGAGGAAAGAGTGCCACAGAAGGGAAAGGAAAGGATTTGAAATGACAAAGATAACACACGGGAAACCAAAAATATTATTGTCACTGTTGACGAACAAAAAATTCACTAGCACTGCCATAACTGCAATTTCTACTCTGTCTACAACCTTGACCCTTCCCCAGTGAAGAGAAAAATCTAAATCAACAGCAGTGCTCTTCCTCTCATCCTGGCACAGTGAGTGAGTGAGTGAGTGAGGCTACTGCAGCACAGTTAAGATTAGAAGCGGCCCTTTACTAGTGCCAAATCCTAAGCTTTTTTAAAACTCTCAAGAGAGCTTCTCCTAGATTGTATTTTACTGTGAAGCGCTAGAGGAAAATAAAGACCGCTTCTTTCACATGTTTGGAATTTTCAGTGGGAGGACGTCAGTGTTACTTGATCCAAATATTAGCTATAGGCAAGTTATAAAGATTCTGCACATTAATTTGTCCTTTGGATATTCTCCTTGCCAACTTGTCCTGCTTTGGCTCTGAAAAGATGATCAGGTAACACAGACAAAAGCTGGTTACTATTTTTACCAGTTGTTTGTTTTCTCAGTAGTACACAGCCAAAGACTTCAATGGGCTATTGAAATGAATGGGAAACATAAACCAATGGGCCAAAAATTATTTGTTTTATTCATGGGGTCCCTCCATTAATTTCAGGGGGAGGGCCATAATGAAACAAAAATAGGCTCATCCATTATCCATTGCCCATTTGTTTCAAATGAATACACATCCCTAGTCCCTTACCTAGCATCTTTATAAATTCATTAGCCAAAGAAAGGAATCATCTTTGCCTAACTACCTTGTAGTTTTAATTTTAATTAATTTTAGCTTTAAATTTAGGGTCTACCAACCACTAAATTCTGTAATGGTTTCAATCAGACTATAGAGTGTCACTACATCTGAACTCAGAAACAACATATGAGTTAGTTCATTTATGCCACAATCATTTGAATTTGAAAGTTTAAAATATATATATTTATATACTTTTTATAATTTGATTCACAGAGCCTATAATAATTTCATTAGCATACGTTTCATCTCTATGTATAGCATCGCTTCCTTGTCTACTTCCACAATATACAACAATACTTGACAACTTATTAACAGCTCATTCAACCCTAAAAGATTATTGTTTGTGAGAAAACAAATTTGGTGTAACAGAGGACAAAGTTCTTTCTTGTGAACTAAATTGCAAAATCATCTAGATTTAAAATTATAAAAAAAGAAAAAGAACTAAGCAAGGCAATATTATTTTATGAGATTCTACTCTTCTTCCCTTGTGTATATTTAATTTTTTCAGCCACTTACTCTTCTGTGTTAATATTAAGTTTGTAAGTTTGAGTTTGCTAAAATTATGATGGTACCCCCCTGCTGTTTTTAATAATCTCATCTCTGAGGCCACCTTTCACACAAGTATTATGATAATAATAATATTTGTCCTACTTTCTTCACTTCTTTGAAGACAAATATACAAACATACAAGCCATCTACTCCGGAACAAAGTGCATGAAGTGTTGAGCTGTAGAACACATTAGGTTCCATTTGGGTAAAATCTATATAAATCTAAATAATTATAATAATTATTATTATGCCGGGTTCATGCCACACATATCAACTTATTGCTGAAAAAAATTATAAAACATAATAAAAATACACAGAATAACTGAGTCAGACCATGTGGGAACTGTTGTAATCTTGGAAGACTGTTTGAAGACCTAGAATATGGAACATGATGACAGATAAGGATCTTAAGGCCCATCTAATCTGCCTAGTTTCATTCCTGTTACATAGCCATAGATTGAGGAAACCCCCAATGATAATTAGGTCTTTGGTTCTTCTCCTAACTCAGATGAAAAAAAAAATCACACCCAAGTTAACTGCAAAACGTTTTACTGTTTATTGGATACATGCACACCAAGAGAATCTCTGACATGAACCAGTTTTATCAGGGTTCAAAACAACACAGGAGCAGCATTTCTCTTATATCCAAAAAGTTAGCATAAATTATATATCTCCGCATTCTTAACTCATCTTGACCAGTAAATTTCAATGTCTCCTTTTTTCTTTCATCAAAAGAACATTACTGCATGTTAAGAGATACATTGACTGGGCAATTCTAGGATATAATCCTTTTTTCTTTCAACAAGCATATATAATTACTTCTGGCAATTTTTATATTTGCATGGCTAAGCATGTCAGATCATCTTTTCTCTATAACCTCTAACTTTGTTCCTCTTTTCATCCTGTCTCAGATGGTACGGCCTTAAAGAGTGTTTCCTGCATAGCTGTAAAAAATCAGACATGATAAATATATTCTACTAATTTTTGGCTCTACATTACGCCATCACTGACCTTCAGCCTATTTCTGTTAATTACCAGTGAGTAAGCTGAAAGCATGGCCTGGCTACTTACCACAGTTCCTCCCTTGTATAGGTATGAAAAGTGGGTCAGCTACACCCTAGAGGTTTCTACTTCAAGGCCTTCTGTAGAAAGTAAAGCTAATTCTTCTATCTGAGGACTGAAGGTGGCAGATGAGGCCGCAGGCAACTCAAAAATTTTTAGTTCCATAATAGTAGATGCAGTGGACAGGTTTCTTTCAAGCCTGCATTAATTGATTTTTTTTTTTTTTTACATAAGTATGCTTCATGCCACCAAATCTGAAATATACCATCTTCATCCAGTGAAGTTGAATTCAATGCTGCCTTCAAATACTCAATTTTGTCCCAGTCAAAACTGCCTTCCTCAGGAAATTGCAACTTAGGATTGTGCTTACTTTTAAAATGCCAATTTCTTTAAATATTTAACAGTTTATGGTTTTACATTTTCCCACATGCACCTAGAGGGCTTTTGTGGCTGTGAAAGAGGAAACGACGAGCCTCTCCCCATGATAGAAAGCTATATCAACAAACGGGTCTCTTAATCGGATCTGCAGGCAATCAAAAATCATTCCCACAGCATTCCTAAGGTTTGTTCCAAGTGATGCTGACCCTGCTTTCCTTTCTATTACACTCACCCCTCATAAAGAAAAGTACTCCTAGATAAACCACAGTAATAAAGATAAGAATTAGAAGAAACAGAATTGCAGTAGCAATCTTTTGCCAAACCTCCAACCCTTAAATAGTTTACCTTTAATCAAATATCAACCTCTAACTGATCAAACTGGATCATCCAGTTACCATGGTGTACACTTGGATACACAGTTAGTTACCAGACTCTAACCAGTAAAAAGAAGGTAGGTAATAACAAAATCCGGTGCACCTAAACCAAACCTGAACCAAAAAGATCCATTTTATTCAAAACATATTAAGAAAGGTAATAAACCAAATACTGACAAATATACACCCCCTTATTAGGTCAGCACAATAGCTGTCAGCCCACAGGGAAAAGGGGAGTGAAGGAGAGGAGAGACAAGGGTCCCATCACAAATGCCACACAAGAAAAAAAGAAAACAGAGAGACTTACAGCAGAGGAGAAAAAAGAGCGGTGCGGAAAACAGCCTTTCAAAGATACAAGTTATGCGGCACCAACCGAGGAAAACTCCAGTGATAATTAGGTCTTTGGTTCCTCTCCTAACTCAGATGAAATAAAATCACACCCAAGTTAACTGCAATAAGAATTAATATTGGATGTGCACACACCAAGAGAATCTCTGACATGAACCAGTCTTATCAAAGTTCTAAAAAAACATAGTTGATCTCTGTAGAAGTGAAAACATGCAAATTCTCAAGATTTAAAAAAAAAAAAAAATTGGTCTCTAAATATAGCAATCTGAAGATAATCCTTTTACAATTCACCTTTCTGAGATGCATAAAACATTACTCCATCTCTCATCATTCCTTTCAAAGTTATCATGCAGTTTCCTTGCTCTGAAAAGAATTGCTAGTGGCATTCATCTTGGATGTTGCCTGTATAGTTGTTTCTGACAAGTTAGAGCTTAAAGGAGTGGTGGTAAAATGTTTGGCACAAAGAGTAGTGATGAACTCTTGAAAACTCATTTATTACCATAACAACAGTGTGCACTGCAATTTTTAATTTTGAAAGTGGGTTCTAACGCATTCCCTCTTTCACAAACAGCACAATGTCAGCAGCATACACAACACAATCACAGCACATTCATTAGCACAGGGAGCGTGAGGACACAGTTTTAGTATTGCTTTTATGGATGAAGAATGTTGAGAATGTATAACTCTGGCCTGGATATTTTGAATCTAATATACTAAGCTGCATAAAACATTGGCCATTAATGCATGTTAATGTAGTATTTATTCACTACAAAGTGGTAACTTTAGAGAGGGAAATAGTATTTTTAACTATTTACCATAAACACATTAACTCAGACTAGAGACAATATCATCGACATATGCTCAAAATATGCTCAAAATATTTCAGCACTTTCGCAGTGCTGAAATTTGCAGTAATAGAGAAGCCGGCACCAAGCAATCGGGGTGGCAATTTTGATATGTATTTAATGCAAAGAGAACAAAAATGGATTTATTTCTTTGATACGGTTATTCCCAAGGGTCTTAATAAAGAAATAGATTGGTCTGTCTTTCAATGATAAATTAATTTTTGAAACTTGTTTTGGTGACCTTTAATAACTGTATCTAATTCTTTAAACACCTTGTGGAGCGTGAGCGTGAACAGATGCAAATCAGTTTTTTTCAGCACATGGTGGGATTAGTAGTCTTTAGCTCTTGTTTGAATGATGTGAACTACTCAACTTCCGGTTACGTCGTTTCCCTTAGACCATTTAAATTGGACAAGGAACCTGTGGTTAAATGACAAAGGCGTTCATCGCCATGTTGAGACTTGGAGAAATAAGACTTTGGCGTTTTGGTGAGTCTTGATCAAATTATAATGTCTCTAGTCTATTGTAGGTGAATACTTTTCTTCTATAATCCTCTTTAAAAAAATCTTTTCAATATAGTGGAGTAATCCGTGTGAAACTTTGAATCTGAGTGATTCGTTTATATTTTCTGGTGTGGAATATGGCTTTTGAGAGTGTGTGTGTTTTTTAATGTTTTTTAGATACTCCAGCAACGTTTTGACCAGCAACAAAGAAAGCCGTTACAATCGTTCCCCTTGAAAAAGACTCTTTTCGAGTCGAAACATGGCCCATGTCGGGTTGAATATCTGAAGGGTTGAATATCTGAATGACCTTCTATTGGCTAAGTATTTTTTTTAAAAAAAATTTTTATGGGTAACAAGCCGGTTGAGATTTTTTGATAGATGCTCTATATTTAATTTAATTAAACTTGAATAGTTGATAAAAAAAAACTAAAAAAGATAAAAAAGATAAAATTGGTACATTAGACGGGAGACAATAAATGATTAAACATTTTTTTGCTCATAGGCTGACTACTGCCTGCGGCCCATTGAGGGCGAGAGACAGCGGATTAAATCCTATTTTGAGCATATGTCGATGATATTGTCTCTAGTCTGAGTTAATGTGTTTATGGTAAATAGTTAAAAATACTATTTCCCTCTCTAAAGTTACCACTTTGTAGTGAGTGATTATTTGAGAGGAGTTTGCTTCTGTTTAATGTAGTATTTATTACATGTACTTTCAGCCAATGTTATTGACATGTAAATAAGAGAGAAGGTAAAGTATGCACATGTGCATGGACGGTTTAGCAAAAATTTAATTTCACCTCTCTGAGGTGTAGTTAAGTTTTTTGTGTTAATGCATTTGCAATTCAGTTTGCACAAATACCTTTATGTTATATTAACAGACAGGGATGGCAATTCAGGAGAAATGAAATAAGAAATAAGACAAAATTTCCAATTTTATTTCAGATTGTTTTCAAAATGTAATCAGTTAAATTGACCTAGGCCAATACCTGAAGCCAGGGCTTCACCTAGGGAGTAGGCTGAGACCCAAAGCAGGGGACCTGGCCGATGCCCAAGCACAACTATGAGGAAGTAGGGGCCGTGCTGAGTCAGGCCTCTGACGGCCATAACCTACGTCCGTGTGCCTTCCTCTCCCGTCAGTTTTCGCCGGCAGAACGGAATTATGCCATCGGCGATAAGGAGCTCCTGGCCATCAAGGTGGCCTTAGAAGAGTGGCGCCCGTGGCTGGAAGGGGCTCAACACCAGTTCACAGTCTTCACAGACCACAAGAATCTAGAATACCTGTATCGGGCTCAGTGACTCAACCCACGACAAGCCCGTTGGGCCCTGTTCTTTACCCGTTTCAATTTCATCCTCAGGTACAGACTGGCCGGGAAGAATGTGAAGGCCGATGCCCTGTCACGGGTGTTTGAGTCTATGGAGGAGTCCGAGAAGTCGCAGTTTATAATTGAGCCATCCCGTATCATGTTGTCGGCCACCACGACCATCCCACCCTGGAAGACACTAGTTCCGCCGCTTTGGCGGAAACAAGCCTTGGCCTGGGCTCACGACTCACGTTGTTCCGGTCACCCTGGACAATCCTGGACATTACAGACCCTGCACCGGTACTACTGGTGGCTGCAGATGAATAAAGATGTCCGGGCGTATGTGGAGTCCTACCAGTCGTGTGCCCGCCACAAGAGGATCCCTGGGGCAGTTCCGGGTTTACTTCAACCCTTACCGGTGCCCTCGGAACTCTGGACCCATGTGGCAACCGATTTCGTGGTGGAAGTGCCTCGATCCAGTGGCAACACTGTGATCTGGGTGGTCATCGACCGTTTCAGTAAAATGGCACATTTTATACCAATGCCAGGATTGCCGGCTGCGCCACATCTGGCCCAGCTGTTCGTCCAGCATATCTTCCAGCTACATGGCCTGCCTCAAAGTATTCTATTGGATCGAGGGCCTCAATTCACGGCCAAGTTCTGGAGGGCCCTCTGTCAAAAGTTCAACGTCACCTTGGATTACACATCAGGCTATCATCCTCAGACCAATGGCCTCACGGAGAGAACCAACCAGACGTTGAAGCAGTTCTTCCACATCTACGTCAATGAAAAGCAAGATGACTGGGCTAGCCTGTTACCATGGGCCGAATTCGCTCTCAACTCCCATATCACCGCGGCTACGGGGTCTTCCCCGTTCCAAATTGTGTATGGAAAACAGCCACGCCCGCCTCTGCCCGTGCCCATCACAGTGCCATCTCCGGTAACTCAGCTCTCTTCGGAAGAACTACACCACCTGTGGGTATCCACACAACGTGCCCTGATCAAGGCCAGTCAGGCGGCAAAGAGGTATGCGGACCAACGGAGAAGACCTTACCCACCTCTTAGACCGGGCCAAAAGGTCTGGCTAAGTACACAGTTCATCCGTTTGAAGCTGCCATCATTGCGACTGGTCCCGCGATTCATTGGGCCGTTTCCCATCATCCGGCAGGTGGGTGCGGTCTCATATCAACTTTGTCTCCCCCCATCTCTCAAGATGCACAATACGTTCCACATTTCCCTCTTAAAGCCTCTGGTATTGTCGTGGGCCTCCAGCACGCCTCCTACTCCTCAACCTGTCACCTCTGAAGATGACCTCACCTACCAGGTCCGGGAGGTGTTAGATGTGAGAAAACATCACAAGAAATGGGAGTATCTATTGGCATGGGAGGGCTTCGGTCCCGAAGAGAACTCCTGGGAGCCACTAGCTAACATCCTGGATCGGAGTCTGTTGGATCAGTTCCATAGAGACCATCCGACTAAACCCAGGCCTCCAGGGAGGCGCCCTAAAGAGGGGGGTACTGTTGTGCTCCACGACCGCACTCCCCTACCTCCTCCACGGCGGCGGTCCGCTGCAACAATGTCGGGAAACCCCTGACCTGGTGCCCGGTGCGGCTCCCCGGCCTGACCGCGGGGCGGAGAGCCGTCCCTGCTCTGCTCCCACGCCGTTCCTGCAGCCCTTCCTCTGCGGAGGGAATCAAAGATGGCCGCCGCCATCTTTAGGCGTGAGGCCATGCCTCTTCATTAGAATTAAAGGGACCTGATCCCTTTAATTCACCACAGCTGTTCCTTAGGAGCCTGAGCAGAGGAAGTATATAAGGAGACTTCCTCTGCTCATTCCTTGACTCAGCAACATCCCAACGCTGTCTAGTCTGCTTGCTTCGGTGAGTTCCTTGTGCTTGGATGCTGGTTCCTGTTTTGCCTTGGTGTTCCTGGTTCTTGACTTTGGATTGTCTTACGGTGATTCTCTGGTTCCTGACTTCGGATTGGCTTACGGTGATTCTCTGGTTCCTGACCTTGGCTTGGCAAACGGTGATTCTCTGGTACACGACTTCGGACTGGTGAGCGTTGACCCTCTGGTACTCAACCTAGGACTTCTTCAAGACTCCGTCTCCAAGGGCCCACCTAAGTCCCAGCGGCCCGGGCCCCTACGGGCTCCTCCTGGGGGGACCGTGGGCTTCCAGGGCGAAGCTCCAGTTGGCCTTTGCACCGTTGCCTGACCTCCCTAGGTCCACCTAAGTCCCAGCGGTCGGGTCCCTACGGGCTCCTCCCGGGGGGACCGCAGACCACCAGTGGTGAAGATGCAGCGCCTGATCTCGGCTCTTCATCGTCTCTGTGTTCGCCTCAGCCTCCAGTGCCAAGGGTCAACTGGTTCTCGCCACCCGACGAGAGAGCCTACGGCCCCTCTGAAAGGTATTCCATCCTCTCGTCGGCCAAGGGTCCACAAGCCTGAGCATAACATGAAGTGCATAGTATTCAGAGAAATAGTTAAATGGCATGAAGTGATTGACCATGTATTTGGAGAAAAATTGAAATTTAGCTTTGATTTATAATTTGTGAACAACAGCAACCAACAAGCGCCCTGACTTTAACGGTCTGGGAAACTGATAATTATAAAGGTGACTTGTATGGTGCAGTAGTTACTATCATAAACTTGCTGGGCAGACTGGATGGGCCATTTGGTCCTTTTCTGCCGTGATTTCTATGTTTCTATGTTTCTATATGTCTCTATGAATGACCACGTTTTCAGACTGGAAGGAGAAACACACCAATCCCCCTGAAGAAGCTTATTTGGTGAAACAGCAGGACCTGTTGTCAGCATTTTTTGAAAAAAGACACATAGAAAAATTATTCCGTGAGATATAATAAAGATCTGTTTAGTACTTAGCAATACCACAAGTTGCATATGTTTTTATAAATGAGTATGGATTTGTGAATGAGCATGAGCATGGTCTTCTATGATTATTGTTGTTAAGAAGTATTTTTGTATATTTGTATAAATATGTGAATACGCAATATTGATACATGTGATTTTTTTATATTGATTGACATTCTGTTTGAATTTGTATCTTAATAAAGTATTTTTGTCTGTTTTTAGTTTAATGTAGTAAATCCTGTAAGTAGTCACAGTTGTAAATATCATTAGGATTTATTTGAAAACTCCGATTTATGATTGTACCTTTTGGTTACCCAAATTGGAGGGTTTTTTCCTGCACTGTATTGTCTTAGAATGGAGTAATTTCAAAGTTATACTGAGCATGAAGCCTCATCTATTTTATCTGGACTTACTTTGTTTGATCAGGGGGAAGTTGCTAGTTATACACAAGACTGGGATACCTATGTTAAGATCAACAAAAAAATTATCAGGATGGAATTACATGCTATATCTTTGGCAGAATATTGTCATATTAAACATATCCCTAGAAGATTACGAATTTTTAAAGAATCATTACTGTTTAGTGATCAGGTGGATTTTATAAATAAATGAAATAGGGTCTTAAACAAATGTTCCCATGATTTGATGCTATTAGTAGTAGAGACCATCAAAGAATCATTAATTCCCCTTTGGGAGCAATTAAAATCTCAAATTGTATCTATGCAAACGTGTCTTGCCAAAGATGTGTTTGATTCTAAGCTGAGTTCATGCCAAGATCAATTAGATACATTTCAAGCTGATATTAAAAAAATTAAAGTTAATATATTTCAGCAAGATCCAACGGATATCCCGGGGTTTGTTTACCCATGGATGCAGAAAGGGGAAAAGATACAATCTAAATCCTTCTTATCTTCCTCAGAAGAGTCAGGGGAAGAAGAAGTAACTGGTCTACCCACTAAACATAAAAAGACAGTACAATTTGCTCAGAATGTTAGTTCTACTTTGGGTGACAAACTGAGCCTGCACATTTTTTTATGATCTCATAGGGGATAGAAGTGAGGGCAACAAGTTCACATGCAGACTCCAGGACAGTTCAAAAACAATCAGAGATCATTGTTTTGAGAATGAACTCAATTTTTAATCTTTCATCTTGAGTTTTGACATCATATGAAATCAATGTGTTAAACAGGGGTTTAACATTTGTCCCTACATGTACATATGATTCTTTCTCCACTAGAGTTGAACTATTCAAATTTTTTCACCGTCTAAGGATAGCAAGTTATTTCTTAGATCTACTCCATCTAAATGGATGCTGCTGAATCTGATTGATCCATCTGTATTAGGTTTTGAAAAACTTGTACTTAAAGACTTATCCATTATGGAACAAGGACATATCTCTTTAAGGTTTAATCTATCCTATCAGGCACGTCAAGCCATTGATACCTTGAGAAAAGATACAACTATCATTATAAAAGCGGCAGATAAGGGTAGGGGGATAATCATAATGGACAAAGATCATTATACGGGTGAAGCATTTTGCTAATTAGGAGACAATGTTTTATATGTTGCTCCCACTGGATCCAACATCATCAATTCAATCTGAGAATCATTGTTTATTGAAATTAGGTGTCCAGAAGGTCATTAATGAGAAACTGTTCTCATTTATTTATTTATTTATTTATTTATTTATGGCTTTTATATACCGACTTTCTTGATACAAATCAAATCAACTCGGTTCTCATATCTATATGAACTACATCCTACCATCCCTATCTTGTATTTAGACCCAAAAATCCATAAATCATTGGAGTCACCACCGGGATGATTGATTGTATTAGTAGAGGATCGTTATTTGAAAAAATTTCTAAAGATTTAGTTTCTCTTCTTCAACCCCCAAGAAATCAACATATTAGGGATTCTTTGCATATTTTACAATGCTTATCTGATATACATAGGGCCAGATTTTCGAAACTACATACGGGCATAGATTTTTGCGCGCAACCCAGCATGCACAAATCTACACCCGATTTTATAACATGCATGCGCAGCTGCACACATGTTATAAAATCCGGGGTCGGCACGCGCAAGGGGGTGCACACTTGTGCACCTTGCATGCGCTGAGCCCTAGGGGAGCCCCAATGGCTTTCCCTGTTCCCTCTTAGGCCACTCCGAAATCGAAGCGGCCTCGGAGGGAACTTTCCTTCCGCCCCCCCCCCCCCCTCATCTTCCCCTCCCTTCCCCTATCTAACCCACCCCCCAGCCCTACCAAATCCACCCCTACCTTTATTTTTTTATTTACACCTGCCTCTGGGCAGGCGTAGGTTGCGCTCGCTGGCCAGGTGCCGGCGCATGATCCCCTGGCACAGTCACTGTGCCAAAGGCCTCGGTCCTGCCCTCACCCCTGGACCACCCCACCCCACCCACTCCTCACCCCTTTTTTCAAGCCCCGGGACATACGCGCATCCTGGGGCTTGCGTTCATCTCAGGGCCTATGCAAAATAGGCTCGGAGCGCACAGGAGCAGGTTTTAAAGGGTTACGCATGTATATTACGTGCATAACCCTTTAAAAATCCACCCCATAATGTACAGGATAATTGGTGGCTTGTTGCAGTGGATATAGCCACCCTCTATACAAATATCCCACAGGAAGCTACATTATCCATCATTATTGAGACATTAGAATCTTTGGTCAAAATTGTCTAAGATTGTATTGACTAAAGGATATTTTTATTTTGATGGTGAGATTTACCAGCAAATTAAAGGCATACCGATGGGGTCTTCTATGCCCTAAACATAGGAAGGGCGGGCAAGAAATGCTTTAAAATAATAAAATAAATAGCCTATCTTTATGTGGAGTGTTTTGAACAATGATATTTTTATAACTTAGAATGTATGCAAGATATTGTTGTTTGGAAATGGTTTATAGATGATATTTTTTTCATCTGGGCAGGAACCTATCAGAAATGAATGCTCTCTACACAGTGGCTTAATTGCCAAGATGAAAATTTGAGGTTCATTATCATCAAGAAAGGATCTCATTTCTGGATATTATGGTCATTTCCAATGGAGAAAGGTTGAGTACTTTTATATAAAGGAAGGATACTGACAGAAACTCACTTTTACATTTCTCTAACTTTCATCTGAGAAATTTGAAGAAGAACATTCCCATTGGACAATGTTTGCTGCTACGCAGATTCATCCAAATTCCCCCCCCCCCCCCCCCCCCGTGCATAAAATCCAGGGGTTATGCATGTGGCCGGGCCTTGCAAGCGCGTAACCCCTGTTACGTGCACAAGAGCCAGGCCTTTTCCAAGCAGCGGGCCAGGGGTCAGAGGATGGGCTGGGACAGTGGCATTGATCGCTTTCCCGGAGCATCGCATGTAATTTACTTCAGATTGGGCTCCCCTAGGGCTCGGTGCATGCAAGGTGCACTAGTGTGCACCCCCTTGCGCACGCCGACCCCGGATTTTATAACATGCATGCGGCTGCGCGCGCATGTTATGAAATCGGGCGTACATTTGTGCACAAATGTACCCCGCGCGCGTAGGTTTTAGAATCCGGCCCTATGGGCGCGGTCGTAGATTTGTGCGCCTTGCATGCGCCGAGCCCTAGGAGAACCCCGATGGCTTTCCCCGTATCCTCCGAGGCCGCTCCGAAATCGAAATCCAAAATTTAAAACCTAAGATATTAATTCCTTTGATTATTCCTGAGTTTATCTCCTTTCAACTTTATCCCATGACCCTTTGTTCCACAGACCTTTTTGCCTTGTCTCTTGTGCATTTAATTGTTGGAGGCATTTAACAATCATCACTTTCCCTCCTTTCCTTCAGGATTATATGTGTTTAGACCTTTAAGTCTGTCTCCATGTGTTTTATTATGAAGACTGTCAAACATTTTAATAGCTGCCCTCAGGAATGACTCCACACGTTTTGTATACTTTTGAAGGTGCAGTCTCCACAATTGTAATAAGTACTCCAAATGAGGCCTCACCAAAGATTTATTTATTGTCTCCCTTGTTTCACTTACTATTTCTCTCCCTATTCACCCAAGCAGCCTTCCGACTGCCCCCAAACCTCTGCTGTCCCTCCCTCTCTCTGCAGTCTTCTCTTTCCTTAGTCTTTGCTTTCAAATGGGGAGATAAGACTAGGAAGTCGAGGGCAGCTGGATTCCAGAGGCTGTTGTGGGTGCAACTGAGGGGGCGGGGGGGGGGGGGCTGCTGCTTGATTTGGCCCATGGTGGTGAGCGCAGGGGTCTGCAGCCTTCCCCTTTTTCTCTTGTCCACATCTGATCTCTCTAGCCATTTCTGTGACAATGGGACCTTTTGGTGGGGTGTTCAGAAGAGAGACAAGGTGGGAGCATCTGACAGCATGGGCAGTCTGGTTCCTTTTGGTGTCATGCAGGGGGGCCTCAAGCTGCAGGCTGCCTTGCAGTGCACAACCTCTTGATCTTTTAATTAAAAAAAAAAACCAACAACAAAACAAAAACAGCCCTTCGCTGCACTCCTATGGCCCGCAGAACCATGCGAGATGAATGTCACTCACCAGCCCACCTCTCCAAAGTTGTCTTCCATTGGAGTGGGTGCAGGACAGGGGCTCTGTGGACGCAGTGTGCAGTTTCAGTGTGATTGGTTCCTCAGTGTTGCGGAAAGGTTCTGTTGTCTGCACCTCCACCTTTGCCCCATCAATTGGTTCTGTGGCCGATATCTCAATAAGGATAGAGAGAGGATGGAGGAGGGTGACCAAAATGGTGTGGGGTCAGTATCGGAAGACTTATGAGGAGAGACTGAAGGATCTGAATATGTACACCCTGGAAGAGAGGAGGTGCAGGGGAGATGTGATACAGACCTTCAGACATCTGAAAGATTTGAATGGTGCACAAACTTCGAACCTTTTCCATTGGAAAGAAATCAGTAGAAGTAGGGGTCATGAAATGAAACTCCAGGGGGGACATCTCAGAAAAATCAGGAAATATTTCTTCTCGAAGATGTGGTGAAGACAAAAACAGAGAAGGAATTAAAACGGGCATGGGGTAAACACTGTGGATTCCTAAATGCAAGAGGATGGAAATGAAGAAAAAAGTTCATGGGGTTAACTTGCTGGTGCAGCACTTATTCCCCTTAACAGAAGGTATCAGAATTGCTACCAATAAACAATAAGCCTTGATGTTTTGATGCAACTGCAACATTGCTCTCCGATTCATTGGCAGGGGGGAAAAAGGGAACTTGATTCAGACAGTAACCAACAAGGGCCCTGACTTTTACAGGATGGGGAACTGATAAGTATGGGGATGACCTGCACAGAGTGGCAGTTACTACCCTTACCCAATAAGCTTTGATTCCTTTGACACAACTGCGAATTCACAATCCACCATGACGCTGAGGGTGATGGGGGTGGAAAGAGTTTTTGAATTCAGACCACAACCAACACAGTTTAAGGTTCTGATACGTAGATGTAAGGGGAAAAGCACAGGACTGCTTCTACGGCCAAGCCCATTAAACAAAGCATGTCAAGCAGCACTGTCTGAATTTTCAAGAAGATTCATCACCCAGTAAAAGAGAAACATGGGGATAAATTGCATAGCGTGGCAGATATTACCATAAAAAGCTTGCTGGATAGACTGCGTGGACCACTTTGGTCCTTTTTTTGCCATCATTACTATGTTACTATATTGTGTATGCAGTTGACCTATGCGATGGCCATATTTATCCAATGAATGGCTTTTTTCTCTAGCAAACGTCTGATACAGAGCTTCCTTTTACAGTGGCAGTTTAAAAGGGGAGATTGGGTGGGGAAAGAGGTTTCACGCATAAAACAAGTGTTTATGGGCATAAATCCCTCGAAAATGGCTCCCATTTTATATACATACCATACTGGGTCAGACCAAGGTCTATGGAGCCCAGCACCCTGTCTATGACAGTGGCCAATCCAGGTCACAAGTACTTGGCAGAGCCCATAAAGTAGACATTTCCTGTTACTCCCAGGGACAGCAATAGCTTTCCTTTATCTACCTGGCCAATAATGAGTTATGGACTTTTCATCCAGGAAGTTGTCCAAACCTCTTTTAAACCCTTCTGTGCTAGTGGCCTTGATCACGTCCTCTGGCAACATATTCCACAGCTTGATTGTGGGCTGAGTTCAAACGTACTTTCTACAATTCATTTTAAATCTGTTTGTTAGTTTCATGGAGTGTCCCCTTCTTATTTTTATAAAGGGTACGCAGCCATCCTGTGTTTATCTGTTCCACTCCACTTATGATTTTATAAATGTCTATCATGTCCCCTCTCAGCCATCTCTTTTCCAAGTCCTTGTCTATGTAACCTCTTATCACAGGAGAGCCGTTCCATACTCCAGGTGTGGTTGCATCATGGCTCAATACAGAGGCAATATGATATTTTCCATTTTATTCTTCATTCGCTTTCAGATCATTCCTAACGTTCCATTTGCTTTTTTTGATCGTCGCCACACAGGGAGCAAAGGATTTCAACATATTGTCCACACTGGTGGTAATAGTCAGCTGGCTGCTGATGAATTTTACCACTGATTATTCAATGGAAATATGCAATTTTCTAATAAATAGTAAAATCTAAAAAGGGAAATCTTAATTTGGGAGTTAATCTATGACTAGAGTAGTTCAGTCTGTTTCTAATTCTCAACTACCCTGTTTGATAAGCAAGAATTTACATCAACCCAGGCACTTGGACTATCCATAATGCATATTTGCGCTTGTAGTGCTCATTTCGTCACCATGTCCTCTCCCACATCTTCTCCATGTATCCCTTTCCTGCTCTCCCTTCTCCTCTATAAAAAGGAAGGAAACTGAACTGCTAATGCTAGAATCAATTGTATGGAAGTTAAAATGACACACAAATCTAAGGTTTCACTCATTAAAGTAAGTAAAGTGAGGCTTATAACTGAGAGCAATATTTTGCTGAAACTTTCAGTTGTTACACATAAAAAACTGAATTTCAGATTTTGCAGAACAAATATATCGGACTCTGTTGTTTGTAACACTGTTTCCATTCTATTTGTATCAAAGCTAAGGACCAATGTTCGTATGTATGGTTTCTGTAGTTGTTGTTTCTTTTGCATGCCATGGGAAGTCACCATTTTGGCTATTTCCTGACAAGTTACCTGCATTACAGCAACAAATCAAGAAAATTGATTGATTCAGAAAGTTCCATTTGGGTTTATACATATTAAATTACAGCTATATTACTAGAAGATTTAAATGAATTTGTGGCTATGTAGCTGTGCAGTCCCTGCTCTAATGGCCACTGAGTTATCTCAATTATGTTAGCAGAGTGGTTGAGACTCATTCAGTTCAATAAAGGAAAGATGAATGCAATGAAAGTCCCTATTTAAAAAGAGCTCAGCTTTGACCTAAAAAAAAAAAGAATGGTTTAACTGTTGTTGTTTTTTTTATTATAACACCTGGCAAGCGTCTAACAAATAAGAATAATGTTCTCTTACTGCATTTTCAGAAGTATTGTGCACAATGATTTCTTTGAGTCCTGGGAAAGATCTGAACTGAACTGGAAGGATGCATAAGCCAAGAAACCAGGATTATCAAATGGAGACATGAGTGGCATATTAAAACCAGGCCATTTGCATGATTTTCTCAGTAAAAAGGGAAAGGCTTATCATTATAAATAATGTGCCTACTTAACAAATTTTTGTCTGTCAACTTTGCTTGAAAAAATAAGTTTAAAAATAACTTTTAAGTCACACTGTTAAAGCTGTCATGATTATTTATAGCCATCTTCCTGGGTACGTTTAGAAATCTGATGATACCACTCCGGTGCGATACTGTAGCTGGATCTCTTCTACTTCGATCTTCAACCGTCTCAGAATTGCAGAGCAAAATATCTCCTTGTACTTCCTTTGGTGAAACTTTCTCACAAATGTAAGCAGTTACCATGGTTATTGGTTAACATACTGTACTGCTATGAGATTGAAGGAAGCAAGGAGAATGCAGTCAGTTTTTCCAGGGGATTGTTTCTAAACTAGCTGGGAGCAAGTCTCGGAGCTCACGCCAGGAAATATGTACATCTTGGTGATTTTGCTAGCATGAGCTAAATTGTGTATATTTGGGCGGTGGGGTACTCAGTTGGCATGACAGGAATGAAATGAAATGCAGGGCCGCTGAGGCCAGGAAGAGCCTGATGGGGTGATCTAAAGAAACCTGCAGTGGAGATTACAGAACATGTGGGAGTCCCCACTTTAAGAGCAAAGAGGGTGTTAGGGGCTTGGGGGCCTTATGGGCAGGAAAGGCAGGCCTAACGCAGGGAAAAGAAAGAGAGACGAAGGCTGGCTCAGACCAAGCCCTATTGGGGGGAGAAGGAGGACGGTGGCTTCAGGAGAAAGCCTACAAAACAGGGCAAGAGACAGCCAAATGAATTTAAGGTATAAGAGGGAGAAAAGAGGAGCTCCTAGGAAGGCGGACTGGGGGGGCCGTGTATGTTAGAGCCCATAGATAGAGCCCGGGGCCTATAGCTAACAGGCCAGGGCAAGCCGTGGCTAAGGAGTACTCCAACACAGTTAGGATTTTTGTTTTCTATAATAGTTTTCAAAGTGTTGTCATCCCTGTAAATAAAGTTGAAGGGATAAATGCATTTTATAAATATAAGTGGGCTTTTGAAAATTGCTACAGTGTATGTCATTCAATTATCAATAGATTTTACATTCATAAGGGCACTTTAAGCATAAATGAACTTTGAAAATTGCTGCAATAGAATGTTTTATTTTTATGCGTAATTCCATTGAAAATTACCTCCATAGTGCACAAGTTTTTCAACTTCACAGAGTAAGCTACACGTAGGAATTTCAAAATGAAGTCCCCCACATGCACTTTCCAGCTTGGGAAAAAGCATGCACACTGTGGAACAACAGGTGAACATTTGTCTACATTGTGGGGGGGTATTTTTTTTTTAATGGCCCCCATCTAGCAAAATTATTCTGTTTTAATGCAGCTAGATCTGTTTGAAAATTGGCCTCCAGGGGTCTGATAATTAGAACTATCTGAGTATTTAATCTAGGTAGATATAACTTATTGGCTAAGTTACAAGGGATATTCAGCGGCACTGCAGTGCCACTGTATATCTGCATCCAAATTGTTACTTAGCAGATAAATTCAATCCATCCAATGCCCACCCACATTTTATCCAGAGATAGCTGGATAACGCCATATCCAGCTATATAGCAGCTGCTGACTGTAACCAGATACTCAGTAGCCTGCTAGAACACCGGATAAGTCCTGCTTATCTGTCTATTGAACATTGAATGCATTTGAATATCAGGCTGGTTTTGTTTCATTATGTAACATTTCCACAGGAAGTTAAGGAAGAAAATGATATAAGAGGTCCATATTCGAAAGCATTTAGCCGGATAATTCAGAAGTTAGCTGGTTAAATGAAGATTTAGGAACCTATCCAGCAAAAGTCTTGCTCTAATAAGTTATCAACAAGAATTCAGTTATTGAATCAAACCAAAATATGCACTAAACAAAAGGAATCCTGAAAAAAAAACCTCTCTGAAATGGAAAAAAACAAAGTGAAACAAAAATTCCACCCCCTGCACTTGACTACAAGAAAGTCTACTTCTTCTTCTTCATGCAACCTCAAATTGATTACAGATATCTTTTGCACTTAAAAGTTAGGAGCATTTCAAGCATTTGCATTGATTAGCTAAAGTACTGACATGAATTATTATGAACAGTTTTACTGCATGGTCTCATGGGAAGCAGTTCTGTCAGCCTTAGTGCAGATACTGTATGATAAGTGGAATGACTCAATATTTATATAGATTCCATTGTTCAGACACTTCAAAGCAGATTACATTCAAGTACTGTAGGTATTTGCCTGTTGCCAGAGGGCTCACAATGTAAGTTTGTTCCTGAGGCAATAAAGAGGCCGATGCAATACCATGCACTGCGGCTAGCACAAGGTTTAACACGCAATAGGACGCACAGGTGCAATACGGGGATTAGTTCGTAAGTCCCATGTAGATGAGGCTATTAGCTAATACCTGCGAGCAAAACATTTCCCATGCGACCAATGGGCCCATTGCAATGCTGCAAATTATATGCCGCGCTCAAGGGCTCATTGAGAAAAACAAAACATTTCTTTCTGTGATTTCTCCTATTAGTATCGTCACAATACTAAGTAGGAAGAACCACAGAAAGCAAATTGCTGTAAAAAAAAAAAAAAAAAGACTTGGGTAAAAAAAAAATAATTCTGGGTGCCCATTAAGAAGGCACAAGATACACTGTCCAGGTGCCTGTTTTCTATGCACAAGTATTGCATCAGCCCCAAAGGATGAAGTGACTTAATCAAAGTCTCAAGGAGCAGCAGTGGGATTTGAACTCTGGTTTACCCTGATTCATGGCACACTATACTAACCACTAGGCTACTCTTCATAAGCAGGTTAGTACAAACTTATGGCCATACAATAAAATGGTACCAGCCAGCCCTGAGATGTTACCATTTTGTTGATGTCAACTTGGCACCAGTCTTAGGGTCAGTAGCCCCATTTTTAAATGGTTGCCAGTGGAGCAGAAACAACTGGGCTTTCCCCGTTCCCTCAAGGCCGCACCGAAATCAGAACGACCTCGGATGGAACTTTCCTTCCGCCACCCCCAGCCCTACCTAACCCCCCTCCCCCGACCTTTATTTTTCAAGTTGCGCCTGCCTCTGGGCAGGCATAGGTTGTGCGCGCTGACCAAATGCCAGCGCGCGATCCCCCGGCCTAAAGGCCCTACGGAGGCATCTGGCCATGTCCCCTGCCTCACCCCGGTCCACCCCCGCTCCTCCCCTTTTTTCAAGCCCCGAAACATACGCCCGACCCGGGGCTTGCGCACGTCGCCGGGCCTATACAAAATAGGCTCGGCGCACGTAACCCCCTATGCACGTAAATCCAGCTGGATTTATGTGCGTAGGGCTTTTAAAATCTGCCCCTATGTGTGCTAACCATGCTTTTTACAAATGTGTTTTCATTTGCAAATTTAAGCGCACTTTTAAACATTGGCCTCTGTATGTTATTTTTAGATGAAAATATCAACTAAGCTATAAGGATATCAGTATATGAAAATACCTTAGCAAATGCTGAACAATGACAATACTAGTCAAAAGCCTTGTCTTATTGCAATTTTTATTAGAGAATTTGTCACATTTCTTCATACCAGTTATGCTCTGATTTTAACAAAGGCAGATAATTTGGATATTTTTTAAAGCAAAATGCATGAAAAAAAAAGAAATTACTTTCCTTAATGCATACAACCTTACACAAGTGGACAAGAAGCACATTCTAATGTTCATAACTCTTTTGAATGACAAAAATCTATACAAGACCGTTAAATGAAGCCATAATGGAAAAGACAATCACAGGCCACAATTAAGAAGATATCAGGAAATTTGAAGAAATAGCAAATCTAAATCATCAATATGTATACAACATGGATTACAAACATAAGAATTAGAAAGCGCATTTTGAAGATCATGTGCACCCTTACACCATCTGTTGTGAACACGGGGCTAGTGGACTCTTGGGCCGGCCTGCAGGAGACTAGGAAAGGACTACTCTGGTCTCGACTGAACGGGCCAGGAGGCAGACTTCTGTCAGGCGGGTAGAAACGGTTTCTCCCTGGAAGCTGGTATTCCCCCGGGAGAAGCCCTTGGGAGTCCAGCCGCTGGGACTTAGGAGATTCACCCTGGAAGTCGGAGTCCCTCCGGGAGGTGGCCGTAGGGGCCCGACCGCTGGGACTTAGGCGAGGCGGTCGATGCAGAGGGAGCAGGCGAGTATCTGGCTTGGCTGAGGCAGGCGGGGACCCGGCGTGAGCTGTAGACAGGCTGGAACCCGGTGTGGACTGTAAGCTGAAACCCGGCTTGGGCTGTAGGCAAGCTGGAACCCGGCTTGGGCTGTAGGCAGGCTGGAACCCGGCGTGGGCTGTAAGCAGGCTGGAACCCGGCTTGGGCTGTAGGCTGGAACCCGGCTTGGGCTGTAGGCAAGCTGGAACCCGGTTTGGGCTGTAGGCAGGCTGGCAAGCAGGAACAGAGTAGCCAAGCGGTGGCTGACTCCGGGGCTCGAGGCAACGGGGGATCGAAGGAATCCTGTTGCAAGGCACTCATCGGTTGTCCGCGGTGGCCCTAAGTAGGCCGCAGTGTCTGACGTCAGACTCAGGGCAGAGCCACCCTCCGGCGGGAAACTGTCCAGAAAAGTGTGTGAGACTTGCGTGATTGTGCCTAGGGACAGGCCTGCAATGGCGCCCCCCCCCCCCCCCGCGGGGACGCCCATATCTTGATTCTGCTTCGTTCCCAGCCGGCAGGAACCCTTGAGGTAAGGACCGGGACGTGAGCTTCATGGACCGGACCACAACACATCAGATTTTGAAGATTGTTGGTAAGTGGCCTAATGGTTGGAACAATATGCAAACAGCTAGGGGAACCAGGGTTCATAAAATTCAACAAGATTGGGACAAGGTACTGTATTCCATGGAATACACTACATTTCCAAAGGCATTTTTTCCACTGAGCACAAATTTCCAAACTATTTGTGAGGGGGAGGAGAGAGAGAGAGACACATGGGAGGCTTTACTTCTATACAGAACCAAAAGCAAGATGATTTTGTGTGTGAGAGGGAAGGAGGTAGATTTTGTGTCTGTGAGTGTATGTGTGTGACAAAGAGGCAAAGATTGTGGGTGGCTCTTTAAGGGACAGAGACGCTTTGAAGCCTGCCCAGCCTATGTAGACACAGTATGGGAGAAATCCTTTAGTACATCTGACCTAAAGCAGCTGTAAGAAAGTGAGACTGTGTGTGAAACTGAATCTTCATCTTGTGTATTTGGAAGATAGCTTGAATTTGTGTGTGCTAGTGACAGAGATGCTGTCATTGTCTTGGTACATTTTGTATGTGTGAAAGTATGAAATAGAGGATGTCTGTGTATGTGTTTGCACTATGTTTGTGCGTGTGTGTGTGTGTGCACATGTGAGACAAAAGACAGTGTATATGTGTGCGTGTTTGTGTGTGTGAGAGAAATTGCCAGTTTCTGTCTTGTGCTTTTCCATCTTTTGCGCGTAACTTTCCCTTGCTGGTCAATTTGCATGCCTATATTCTAAGGCATGGAAAACCTGCAAGCTTGCATGAACTCAGATGCTGTCTTGCTGCCTCTGATAAAGTTAACACACATACCTATTTTTCCAATACCATGGAACTTACACATGTAAATTTCCTGGCAATGGAAAGTTATGTGCTAAGTTGAAAATGGACACTGACATAAATCAGCGTCAAGATAAGGCATGCTCTATTTACTGTAAAGAATGCCTATAAACCTCTATAAAGGCAGGGTAAAATACCACTTGAAACAGAATAAAATCCGCCATACCACGAAGTGATTATAGCTGCAGATACATATTTATTTAGCGATTATGAATATGAAAAAACTGGTATTTAAATAAAAATGGCTTCCAGATATTTTCAGTGTGCAGCCTTCTTTGCAAAGTGGCTCAACTGTTTAAAGCAAACCACACCAAATCTCAAAGCAATGGAACAAAAAATGTTTTGGATAGTCGGCAAATGAATCTGGTGTGCAGAATACAAAACTGTAAGAGTAACTTTTGCGTTGTTTAGCTCGTACAGTCAGTAGAAAGGGCAGGTAAATATTCTGGTGCTATCATTCCCGCATTGTATCCTTTCTGATATCTTGGGTTTTCGACTAGGGTATGATGAGCTGAATAGGTTAGGAGCTTCTGGGGTTGCTTATAGTGAAACGCGCACAAACATTCTGGTTCTGTCACTCTCCCCTTTTTGCTTTTGTATTAGATACTGCAGGCTGGCATTGACTTAATTGGTGTGGTTTTTGTTTTCTGCTCTATTTATTTCAAATTAGCAGAACTGTATTATAAATAAGGATTTTTTTTTTGTTGTCCTTGTTTGAATGTCCTTTGTAGTCTTTCAGATCAGGAATGTGGCTCTAATATTTGTACCCAAATGGGCCCTAAATGCATTTATGATGAATGCATTATTTTATTATAATTTGTTTTTATCAATGACTGTATTGTATCTTGGATGCATTCTGTAACTGCTTAGGGTGAAGCAGAAATTAAAATAATATCATAACTTTATAGTTGTGCAATCACCCTTGAAGAGAATATAATTCACCTCTTTCTTCTAAAACTGTAGGCTTTCTGAGAAAAAATATAACATAGAGGCTAATTTATTAAAGATTTGTGTCTTCACAAAACATGTGCAAGATTTATCATAGAAATCATCCCAATTATTTTCAAAGGGAAGAACAAAAGCACAAAACTGGCATGATTTTTTGCACTGGAGTAAACCTGGTGGAAAACATTTAACAATCCAACCCCTTAAAGGTATGAATGGGTTGCATTAACTTCTAATTTGGAAGTTAGAAAGATTTGCAACCAAAGAATAGTCGCTGAAATTAGCATATAAAAAATAATCATATCCCATATTAAAAAAAAAAGAAGAAAAATGACTCAAAGGCTTTGCATACATTAGCAAAATCATGTAGATATTTAGACCAGACCCTGCTTTAACTTGCATATTACACAATTTCCTTCTTTACAATATGCATGAACCTCATTATCCCACTCCTAATAGGCATCTGTTTCTCCTGATGTCACTAACATCTGTATTTGGATGGAAGAAGCAGAACAAGCATGCTCCAAGCATGTAAAATAAAACAGAAGGCAAGAAGCCAAAATCACTTCCCCCACATTCCAATCACCATTCTGCCTCATTTAAATAGGACCTACAGCACATGGGGTAGATTTTAAAAAATTGCGTGATCGCATACTTTTGTTCATGCACCAAGCGCGAACAAAAGTATGCTGGATTTTATAAGATAAGCGCGTAGCTGCGTGTATCTTATAAAATCCAGGGTCGGCGCGCACAAGGGGGTGCACATTTGTGCAACCTGCGCGCGCCGAGCCCAGCGCGCGCTGCCTGTTCCCTCCGAGGCCGCTCCGATTTCGGAGCGGCCTCCAATTTCGGAGCGGCCTCAGAGGGAACTTTCCTTCGCCCTCCCCCCACCTTCCCCTACTTAACCCACCCCCCCCCCGGTCCTATCTAAAACCCCCCTCCTTACCTTTGTTTCATGATTTCCGCCTGCTAAAAGCAGATGTAAATCTGCGAGCGCCAGCGGGCTGCTGGCGCGCGATCACCCGACCCGGGGGCTGGTCCGGAGGCCTCGACCACGCCCCCGGGCCGGAACCACGCCCCCGGCCCCACCCCCACAACGCCGCATCACACCTCCAAAACGCCACGTCATTTTAGACGCGCCCCCGACATGCCCCTTTTAGAAAGCCCCGGGACGCACGTAAGTCCCGGGGCTCTGCGCGCGCCGGCGGCCTATGCAAAATGGGCGCACAGGGCATTTAAAATCCGCCCCATAGTGTAGGTGTCACTACCTCCAAAGAACCAACAAGGGAAAACAAAACAAAAGATAGAAATCTTAGCAATGGTGTTGAAAAAATGTTTATATGTATTTTTTAACTTATTTATTTATCAATTTCAATTACAAGAATACGCTTATTCAGAAAAAGAATATTACACTAAATAACTAGAAAATAAATATAAATATATAAATATATATATAAACATATTCAAAGGAAATAAAGACTCTAAAAGTCCACAATAAGGAGATATCAACAAAATTAAAGGAAATATAACACATGAAATAAGAAACAAATTACATCATGGCCAGAAATGTAACCAGCGATTGCTCTGAGCTTTGGTGTCTGAAGCTATCTACACTGATCTTTATTATTAAGAAAAGTGATTAAATGTATTTAGTACCTTGAAATTTAATTAAACATTTACATAGATACTGGACAAAAAAAAGGTCCCCCGGCTGAAGAAATGTAGGTGCCAAAATGACAAATTGCTTTCTTCTTTCCTATATCTCTTTAGAAACATCTAGGAAAATCCTAATTAGATAATTTATAAACAAAACATCTTTGACTTTAAAAAACAATTTTAATATCCAGTATCTAGCAGGATCCAGAACATGTGATAACCATTGTAGTTAAATTGCACCTGATCTAAACTAGAAGTCTCTAGAATTCCTGTAACATCAAGTTGGCCTAGCGAGGTCTGAGGATACAAAGCTCGGAAATCAATCTCTCTTCTTTTATACTGTGGAAGATATAAATGACCTAGAAAGAGGAGGAAGAGATTCTTATAGTTCTTAAACATTTCCAAAACTGAAACAGATGAAACCTTAAGAACATTCAAAAATTGTGAATTCCATCTTCTAGAAATATTTTCCAAATACTCCAATTTATTGTGAATCAGCCCAAAATCTTTACCAAAAGCCTCAGCATTATAGAAACAGAGAAACATAATGACAGAAAAAGACTGCATGGCCCATCCAGTCTGCCCATCTGTCCAATTAATTTAGCATTATAATTCTCATCGCTTCCTTAGAGATCCCCTGTAATTATCTCATGCTTTCAGGAATTCAGATACTGTTTTTGTCTTTACCACTTTCACCGGGAGGCTGTTCCACACATCCACCACAATTTCTTTAAAGGAATATTTGCTAACATTACTCATGAATCTACCCACTTTCAACCTCATCACATGACCTCATCTCATTATCCTGCTAGATACTGGATATTAAAATTGTTTTTTAAAGTCAAAGATGTTTTGTTTATAAATTATCTAATTAGGATTCTAGAGCTTCCTTTCTATTGAAAAAGGTTCACCTCCTGTGCATGGAAACCTTTGAGATATTTGAATGTCTCTATTATCTCCCCTATCTCATCTTTCCTCAAGGGTATAATGTTTAGATCTTTAAGTCTATCCCCATATGCTTTAGAATGAAGACCACTGACCATTTTAGTAATCATTCTCTGGATTGACTTCATCCTGTTTATATTCTTTTGAAGACGCGGTCTCTAGAATTATACTAAGACTTATTAACTTTATCCTCAATAACATATACTTGCTGTTTAATACTAGTTATATCCAATTCATTTCCTTCCCATATTTGAAGGGATTCAGACACCGTAACAGACCCAGCTGAAACTTGAGCCAATATTAACTTATGCATTTCAAACTCCCAGATTGTTTCAAATGAAAAATGGTCTGGTCTCACCAAATTCACAGAACTTAGCAGGGACAACTCACTCTGAGTATCTCCAGGAATTGATTCCAGATCCATGGCAAGGGCACCTCTGGGCTCTCATCCAACTACAAAGTCCCATGTCTCCAAATGGAGACAGACTGCAACACGGTCAGTCTCTGCTCCTCCTCCTCTCTCCCAGCAGCCAACAGGGTCCTAGCATCATCAGCAAGCGTCAGCTCCATCTGTTCCCCAAGCAAAGGACCCTGAGGCTAAAACTGATAGAAATGGGGGGTTGTAGAAAAGCCTGTTTATGCCCTCGGCATCCTTAACGCCTGGAACAGAAGCCATGTCATGAGGCTGAACACCAGAAGAGTTTATTGGCCCTTGAACAGTTGGAACAGATGATACAGATGCTATCCTCTGGTGACCTTTCCATTTATGTCCCATTCTACAAGTTGTAAGTTACTAGCGACAGTGCTCCCGCTCACAAACCACTTCCTTCCACCATCTTGTTCCTCTTAAGTCTTTCATGTTTATGTTGATAATAATGCAGCAAAGAGTGCTGTACAGAGGTTAAGGAAGGGTCACATGTATGTAAAAGTAAACAATTAACCCCACTGTGCACTTTGCATTGCCCTCATCCCATTATGAGCAGCACTGTACATCATAGAAGATAAAACATCTCTATATTTCACAACCATGATGTGCCAATCTCTACTGCACTCATCTTCAGCACAATACTGAGCATTCTAGCACAAGAAGAGTGTTAGGATAGGGAGTAATATGGTCATTCAGGCCTACACACATTTACAAGAAAATGTAAGCCGAAGTACATCAATCATGGTGAACATGATATTGCTCCATTTTTAATTCTTATATTGTCATTTCTTCTTTAAAATTAATATCACCTGATACTGTGAACTAGTTGATCTATCCTAGCTTTTGTAAGGGATAACAAATTTGTAACTAATTGGTTGTTCATACCTTAATATGCAGTCATGTCCCAATATCATTTCCAGGATGGGGCATTTTGCATTTATTTGGACCCAACCTTGGGATCTGCACCTGAAACCTTTCTGGCTTCCTTGCAGCATCAGCCTCATGATCCCCTGCCCCTCCGCCACCCTACATACGCAGATATAGGATCTCGTGCAGGTTCCTTTTTGTTTCAAATGTGAAGGAGGAACGCTGAGTTTGGTTAACATTTACCTAAAGTACATATAAAGAAAAACTACTAATCTAACAGGAGTAGATCTAGTTGTTGGATACAAGGGTAAATTTCAATACAGCATCATGACACACTCTTGTATGGCTTAGCGATTAAACCGGGCAGTCTTCTTCCTACCCTGAGGAAACCTTTCATGTCAAAACAGAGGCCTGTGTTGTGGAGAGAAATCTGACAATTGTAAACGGAGGAGGAGATTAATTGTGTTGCAAGAAGTGTCATTATTTATCTACTGAGCAAGTTTCACACAACTATATTTCCAGAACTTTTATTAAAAGGATCATTTAAGTGTCTAGTTCCTCGGTATACATTTTCTGTGTATAAACTTCATTTTTTGAAGATGTTTGTTGTGGTCCGGAAGTGGATTCTTAGGCCGACCGGCGATGAGAGACGGTTGGGAGGCAGACACACGCAGCCGGAGTCGTATCTTCACTTGGAAACCCGTGACACCCCCAGAGGAGCTGTCGGGGCCCGGGCCGCTAGGACTTAGGTGGCTTCGCCCTAGAAGCCCGTGGTCCGCCCAGGAGCAGCCTGTAGAGACGCGGACCGCTGGGACTTAGGAGAATGGCTGGAAGCAGGCGAAGACCAGGAGCGGACCAGGATCAGGGCAGGCAGCAGAAGACGGAGACGGTGAGACGGACCAGGATCAGGACAGGCAGCAGAAGCCAGAGACGATGAGACGGACCAGAGTCAGGAATACCAGGTCAGGCAGGCAGGATCAGGAACACTGGAACAGGCAGGCAGGAACAGCAACTTGTTACTCAGGGAGCGACCACGTTGCAAGGCACTGAAAGGGAGTCAGACGCCAAGTTAAATCCCCCTTGGCGCCGGCACCATTTTGGTTCCTGTCCCCCGACATCACGAGCGCAGGAGATCGCTCCCGGACCCCCGCTGGACCCCCAGGGACTTTTGGCCAGCTTGGGGGGGCCTCCTGACCCCCACAAGACTTGCCAAAAGTCCAGCAGGGGTCCGGAAGCGACCTCCTGCACTCGAATCGTATTGCCGTATTGCAAAATGGCACCGGCCATACGGCCATACGGCCGGCGCCATTTTGCAATACGGCAATACGATTCGAGTGCAGGAGGTCGCCATTTTAATGGCGCCGGCCGTATGGCCATATTGCAGTATTGCAAAATTGCACCGGCCGTATGGCCGTATGGCCGTATGGCCGGTGCCATTTTGCAATACGGCAATACGATTCGAGTTCAGGAGGTCGCTTCCGGACCCCCGCTGGACTTTTGGAAAGTCTTGTGGGGTCAGGAGGCCCCCCCAAGCTGGTCAAAAGTCCTGGGGTCCAGCGGGGGTCCGGGAGCGATCTCCTGCACTCGTGACGTCAGGGGACAGGAACCAAAATGATGCCGGCGCTACCTTTGCCTTGTCATATGACATATGACAGGGCAAAGGTAGCGCCGGCGCCATTTCTATTAATGCACCCTTGGCCTGAGAGTGGAAGATCACACCGGGACCCCCCCACTGGACCCCAGATAATTTAAGACATTTGGGGGGGGGGGGGTTCGGGAGGGTGGGGGATTTATTTTAAAGGGTCGGGGTGGGTTTTAGGGTTGTTTTAGTGTGCCGGTTTTCCCGCCCTCCCCCGATTTACGATTTACACGATTTTAAAAAAAACAAAACCACGACAATCCGATTCCCTCCCTCCCCCCAGCCAAAATCGATCGTTAAGACAATCGATCACACGATTCACATCTCTAGTGGAGCTCTGGGAAAGGACCGCTCCCACGGCTACACTGGAGGCATCCACTTCGACAAAGAAAGGGTGCAGTGGGTCCGGGTGGCGCAAGCAGGTGTCCAGTAGGAAAGCCTCCTTTAAGTCGTCGAAAGCTTTACAGGCCTCAGTAGGCCAGGCTCGAGCGTCCGCGCCCTTCCTGGTTAGGGCGGTTAAAGGCGCAACCAGCTGAGAGTATTGCGGTATGAAGTGCCTGTAGAAATTCGCGAAGCCTAAGAAGCGCTGCAATGCTTTTAGGCCCACCGGCTGGGGCCATTTCTTGATTGCAGATACCTTCTCCGGGTCCATATAAAATCCCGTTGCAGAGATAACATATCCCAAAAACGGCAGTGACTCCTGTTCAAATAGATACTTCTCGAGTTTCGCATACAGATGGTGGTCTCGAAGAATTTGGAGTACTTGCTGGACATGACGCTGGTGGGAGGTCAATTCTTGAGAGTAAATGAGGACGTCGTCCAGGTATACAATTACGCAGGAGTACAATAATTCATGGAGTATCTCGTTCATCAGATGTTGGAACACGGCGGGGACATTACACAAGCCGAAAGGCATGACCAAGTACTCGTAATGCCCGTCCCGGGTGTTGAAAGCGGTCTTCCATTCATCCCCGGGACGGATTCAAACCAGGTTGTATGCACCCCGCAAATCCAACTTGGTAAATACTTGTGCTCCCTGGAGTTTGTCCAATAGCTCAGGGATCAGTGGTAACGGATAGCGGTTTTTCTTGGTAATGGCATTAAGCCCACGATAATCAATACATGGCCTCAATGACCTGTCCTTTTTGGCTACAAAGAAGAAACCCGCACCCGCGGGTGATTTCGATGGGCGGATTAATCCTTTGGCGAGGTTCTCGGTGATGTAGTCCGACATCGCCTGAGTCTCGGGTTGAGACAGGGGGTACACCCTTCCCCGGGGCGGAGTCGTACCGGGCAGCAGTTCGATAGCGCAATCAAAGGGGCAGTGCTGGGGCAAGAGTTCCGCCTTCTCCTTCAAAAAACATCAGCGAAATCCGCATACTGAGTCGGGAGTAAGGTCCCGATGTGAGCCAAGGGAATTTGTTGGACCATCATGGTTTGATACAGGACTGGAAACAATGGGGACTCCATTGGGCGATCTGCAAATCGTCCCATCGGATCACGGGGGAGTGTTGCTGGAGCCAGGGTAGCCCGAGGACCACTGGGTGTACGGCCTTCTCTAGGATCAGGAACGAGATCTCCTCAGTATGCAGCAATCCAGTCTGGAGTGTGAGAGGAACTGTGGTAGTTGAGATGCTGCCGGGCAGAGGAGTGCCTTGAATAGATGTAAGCCATAGAGGAGGCTCCCGGGGTTGCTTGGAGAGCTGGAGCTGTCGCACGAGTTCACGGGTGATAAAGTTCCCTCCGGCCCCAGAATCAATGAGGGCCTGCGTGTCGAAAGAACCCCCCGGGTATCTTAGGGTTATAGGTACAGTACATTGAGGAGCAGCGTTAAGGCAGCCTAGGAGACGCTCCTCCATTGTTCCTAGGTGCGGGAGTTTTCCGCCCGTTCCTTGCACTGCGATAGAAAGTGTCCTTTACCACCACAGTAAAGGCACAATCCTAGATTGCGGCAGCGTCGCTTCTCTTCCGGAGTCAAGGATGTCCTTCCCAGTTGCATGGGCTCTTCCGTGGGCAATTCAGAAGGAGCGCTGGTACTCCGGGAACCCGGTGTTAGAGGTCTAGAGAAGGCCGGGGCCAGGGGAGCCATTCGCCGTGGTGGGCGCCCCTCCTTAGCTCTTTGCTGAAGGCGGCGATCAATGACCCTGCCACCTTGATGAGTGCGTTGACGTCTTCAGGAAGGTCCCGAGCGGCCAGCTTGTCTTTTATCCTAGCTGCCAGACCTTCCAAAAATATTCCCCGGAGGGCATCATCACGCCATCCAACCTCCAGCGCAAGCATGCGGAACTCCAGCGCGTAGTCCGCCAGGGTCCGAGTTCCCTGCCGAAGCTGGAGCAACTCAGCAGTTGCCGAGGTCTGGCATACAGGCTTGTCGAAGGCCAGCTTGAAGTCTTCCACGAACATAGTCAGGTTGCTCAAGGCGGCATCATTCTTCTCCCACATAGGAGATGCCCAGTTCAGGGCCCGACCATCCAGTAGCGAGAAGATGTACGCCACCTTGATGGCGTCCGTAGGGAACTGGTTGGGCAACAAGGCGAACCGCACGAAGCACTGGTTCAGGAAACCCCGACATGCCTTCGGATCCCCAGAGAAACGTGATGGTGCCGGAAGCTGTGTGGGGGTGTGGAACGTCACCACCAGTGCAGGTGTTGGTTCTTGCGCGGGTGCTAGGGGCACAGCATCCATGTGGGTAGCCAGGCGTTCCACAGTGGCTGCCAAGGAGTCCAAGACATGCTGTTGCTGCACTAGCCGTTAAGCAAGCCCTGGAATGGCCTGAAGGCCAGCGATGTCCGCCGGATCCATGGCCTTGCAAACTGTTGTGGTCCGGAAGTGGATCCTTGGGCCGACCGGCAATGAGAGACGGTCGGGAGGCAGACACACGCAGCCGGAGTCGTATCTTCACCTAGAAACCCGTGACCCCCCCAGAGGAGCTGTCGGGGCCCAGGCCGCTAGGACTTAGATGGCTTCGCCCTGGAAGCCCGTGGTCCCCCCAGGAGGATCCTGTAGGGACCCAGACCGCTGGGACTTAGGAGAACGGCTGAAAGCAGGCGAAGACCAGGAGCGGACCAGGATCAGGGCAGGCAGCAGAAGTCGGAGACGGTGAGACGGACCAGGATCAGGACAGGCAGCAGAAGCCAGAGACGATGAGACGGACCAGAGTCAGGAATACCAGGTCAGGCAGGCAGGATCAGGAACACTGGAACAGGCAGGCATGAACAGCAACTTGTTACTCAGGGAGCGACCGCGTTGCAAGGCACTGAAAGGGAGTCAGACGCCGAGTTAAATCACCCTCGGCGTCTGACGTCACTCCGGAGGTGGATCCGGCTCTTCGCGCCAGAGGCCCTTTAAAAGGGTTCCCTCTGCGCACTCACGAGCCCTAGAGGCGGGGCCTGCATTTCCCAATGGCGTCTCTCTTGTGGGAGCGCCGCAGGCTAGGCCGCAGCAGGAGCAGCGAAATTGCGGGCCAGGATGTCCCCGGGACCGGAGCGAGGTAAGGGCCCGGTCGCGAGGAGCGCAACTGGTACCGCAACATGTTGGTATAAATTGCATTATTTGTGCATTTTGTATACTTTTTGTTGAATATTTTGTTACCTTTTGGAATGTGTTAATTTTGAAATAAAAATTGTTTTTACTATATTAACACTAGCATTAGTGCTTCATGATTAGAATTCATACACAACACACACACATATTTATACATATATATGTGTACATATTCAGGTTAGTATGCAGCTTTATGAAAATGTGTCACTGCGACATATCGAAGTTAAAGGGGTTTTCCATTAAGGTTATTATGTGTCAGGTGCACTATAGAGGTAGGAGGTTCAGTAAACAGGAAGGAGGTGCCTGCCTTATGACTCTCTCTATAACAAGTGGAAATATGGTTGATAGATGCCCAAAACGTGAGTTATCCATCTCTAACTTGAACGCTGCACTCCTAAATGCATGATCTGTGAATAACAAGGGTGCCCTACATTATGATTTAGTGATAGATAATCACCTCGAGGTGCTATGTATTTCAGAGAGATGGATGCAGGAAGATGAGAGAGGAGGTCTGAGGGCTGTATGCCCCCAGGTTTTATTGCCTTATGGAAATTCAGAAAGGGAGAGAGATGGAGTGGATTTGTCATTCTTTTTCATACCATCCTATTATTAATATGACCCCAATTCACCAAAATCTAGATCCTTGAAAGGTGAATCCTTTCTATTTATAGGATTCTACATGCCAATATTTCTTCTTTATTGGAACTTATGGAAATGCAGATGTGATTGGAATGTCATAATGCTTTAATATTATAACATTTTAATAGTCAAGTTCATTCTATTTTAACAGAGCCCACTACAGATTTTTTTTTTTAATCTTTTTATGTGTGATTTAGGTTTAGCTCATTTGGTTACCTTATCAACCTCATGAAACCAGGCTTGAGTTAGATTTAATTTTTTACCATGATACAGACCATCAGATTTGGAAAATTCAGGATATTGGCTTCAAACCTATTTCTTGGTTGGATAATTTTGTAATTTTCTTTCCCCCTTGCTCATCTCAGTAGAATGATTGTCTTGTCAAATCTGTAGTGGAGTGTTCATGACAAACATAATTTGAATCCCAGTGTGTGTTTTAGATCATTTAAAAGACCAGCCTATGTTATTGGAACATAAGTCTTCTGAGAGTCAGGTTGCTGCTTGGAACAACATATTTAAGAAGGTTTTCAAATGGTTGGCACTGGAAAGATTATATCTGCATAGATTGATCAGTCCAGCACCCTGATTCTCAGAAGATTTACGAGAACATGTGCATAAATTCAGATGCCTAGAAAAAGCTTGGAGGAAGTCAAAGACTGAAGCTGACTAAGTTGCAAACTATGGAGGTAATTTTCAAAAGGATTTACATGCATATAAGTAGCATATATCATAACAATTTTCAAAAGCCCATTTAAATGGTTAAAGTGCACTTACATGTATAAACCTTTTTGGCAATTCAGTAGCATACCTCATAGCAATTTTCAAAAGTCCATTTACATATGTAAATCCTTTTGAAAATTGCTCCCTATATACAAAAAGCTGTCAGCTTGCAATTATAAGGGTAAAAAGGATTATTTTGCAATGCGTGTTAGGATATCTACCTACCAACCTAAAGAAATATTTATGTTAGTTTTGAGATCCTGCACAGAAAAGGAGGATAAAACAATTAATACATGAGAATAAAATGAATTATTAAAAATAGTGAAGGGTCATGATTTATACTCCAAGCTAGATTATGATATGTTTATAAACTATTTTTATGATAAAATTATAAATATTGGCAAACATTTTACAGAAGTAGATACTATTTATTTATTTCCTTTTATATACTGAAGTTCGTAGGAAACATCACATCGGTTTACAATGTAATAAAATATAATAGGTAGAGAGAGTCTGGAGAAACTGAGGACCCTAGATATGCATAAATGTCAGTATTTAGAGAAGTACAGCTGGAAGAGGTTAATTTTATTGTACAAGTATTTCAATCAACTACCTCTCCAGTTGTGCCCAGCCTGTATTATTAAATCTGTAGCAGAGGGTTACATACTGTAGCCTCTTTACTGTCAAAAATTAACTCTTCCTTATGAGAAGGTAACATGCCATAAATATTAAAAGAGGTAGCAATCAAGCCCTTATTTAAAAAAATATAATCTGAGCCCCCCAAAAAACCTGGAAAATTATTGGTCAGGTTCAAATATTTATTTTCTGGGATAATTAAAAGAGAAATCAGTGTTAATGCAATTGCAAGCTTTTCAGGATGAATTAGATATATCAGATCCTTTCCAGTAGAACTTCAGGAGATTTCATAGCATTGGAATGGTATTTGTTGGACAAATTACTAAAGCAAAAGTCAATAAAACACTGTTAGCCAAGTAGACTAAAGAAGGCTGTAGCTAATTCTAGGAGTGAGTAACAAGAAATAGATCTACTTTGGGATCTGCCAGGTTCTTGTGTGAGTGTGCACTTATGAGAGAGTATATGAGAGTGGGTGTATGAGAATGAACATATGTGTCAGAGAATGTGTTTATATAAGAGAGAGAGGAGAAAATGTGTGCACATCGCTCACCCACAACAAATCCACATCAGTCTCAGGTGGAGAGTTTGACTGGGGCGGTAGACTTGTTAAACTGTAATGTAGGTGTCCTAAGGCGAGCTCAAGGAGGACAGAAACCTCCTGTGGAGAAGGGCAAAAGCTTAGCATAGGAAGAAGACAGGAATCAAAAGTTCCCAGGAATGGGGAGTATTTTTAATTATTGGGTATTATTTGAGATGCCTAGGGGTAGATTTTTAAAGTTATGCGCGGGTGTAGATTTGTTCGCACAACCCGGCGCGAACACATCTACGTCCGATTTTATAATATGCGTGCGCTACCACGCACATCTTATAAAATCCAAGGTCGGCGCGCGCAGGGGGGTGCACAATTGAGCAACCTGCGCGCGCCGAGCCGAGCAGCCTGCCTCCGTTCCCTCCGAGGCCGCTCCGAAATCAGAGCGACCTCGGAGGGAACTTTTTTCAGGTCCCCCCCCACCTTCCCCTCCCTTCCCCTACCTAATCCATCCCCCAGACCTAACTAAACCCCCCCCCTACCTTTGTTGAGAAAGTTATGCCTGCCTGAGGCTTGGAGGCTGGTTCGGAGGTCTTGGCCACACCCCCGGAATGCCCCCGGGCCGGCACCATGCCCACGGCCCCACCCCGGAATGCCCCCCGACATGCCCCCAACATGCCCCCCAAGCAAAGCCCTGGGACTTATGCGCATCCCAGGGCTTTGCACGCTCCGGTGGCCTATGCAACATAGGCACGCCAGCGCGCAAGTCCCCTGCGCGCATAATTCCAGCTGGATTTACGTACACAGGGCTTTTAAAATCTGCCCTCTACTGTTTTGAAATATTTTATTGGGTTTTAGGAAATTTTTTTTTAATTTCTACTATTTTTCAATTATCAGATGTTCTATTCATCAGTGTTTTTGAAAAATTCTTCTTAGTAATATGGTTTTACTAGTAAGATTGAAGTTTTATATTTTTTGATTCTATTGTTTAAAGTTTTATAAAGAATGGGGACAGGCCGGGACAGCGCCATTCATCGCTGTCCTGGAGTCTTGCTCGCCAGCCGGCTGCCGGTGTGTGCAAGTTACTTCAGATTGGGCCCTGAGGTAACTCGACAGAAAAAAGGTAAATTTAAAAAAAAAGGATTTAGAGGGTGGGGAAGGGGAAGGGAGATTAGGGTAGGGGGTAGGAAAGTTCCCTCCCAGTTTGCTCCTAAATTGGAGCGGACTGGGAGGGAACTGGAGGAGCCCTGGTCTCGTCACCGTGCGAATTTGCATAATTTTACCTTCCCTTGCTCATGCCGCTTGCATATACACGCGTGGATTATAAAATCTGGCACGTATGTGCGCGAGGCCCACATATTGTATAACATGCACAGCTGGTACGCGCATGTTATAAAATTTGTGGGGCCATGTACACGCGCCGGGTACCGCACGAACGTTTTAAAATCTACTCTTTAGTTATTTAGGAAAATGTGAAATTTATGTTGGATCTTTTTTGGCTTAATTCTGCCAGGTTCCAGGTCTGTAACAAGACTGGCTGCCAGTTGGTCCCCCTGCCAGCAAGGATTCTGACTGGACCACTCTCGGACCAGTTCTAACCTCCACCTTGAAGGCTGCATGATGCAGCAAGACCAGCCCTATAAAATCCTTCCTCACAGGGAACTCCTGGCCTCTGCCTATGGCCCTTTGTCCATGTATTCTTTGCCTGGTAGCCTTTTTCTTCTACCTAACTTTGTGCATTCCTTGCCCTGTTCTTGTTCTGTTTTAGGCCTCCCAAAGGTCTTCCTTGCCTAGATTTTCTCAGCTTTGTGCTTTTTCTGCGTTAGACTTCCCAGTGGCCTTTCTTGCCAGCATGTTCCCAGCTTACACTTGTCCTGTGTTTCAGCCCTCTAGTGGGCTTCCTGTCTCTGTGTTCCTTGCCTGTACATTCCCAGCCTTCCCTATGCCCTGTGTTGGGCCTCACAGCAGTCTTTCTTGTCAGTGTGTTCCTACTTGCCTTAATCCTATGTTGAGTCTCCCAGTAGTCTTCCTTGCCCACATGTTCCTAGCTGTGCCCCTGTCTTGTCCTAGCTATACCAGTCTTGTCCTGCCTTGTCCTGGCCTGCCAGTGGCCCTTTTGTGTTTCCCTTGGCCATCCATTCTTGTTCCTGCATTGCCTAGTCCTTGTTTGTCTGTGGTCCTATGTTGCCCTGTGCTTACCTGATCATCCTTGTCTTGTCAGTGCACACTCTGTTTGTGTTCAGTGTGGGCAGGACCTCCTCTTGTCCCTTGCCTCTTGCTGCCTGCTAGTCCCAGCCAGTGTCCTGTCCCTTATGTGCACTGCCCTCAATAACACCTGCTAGCACCAGAGGGCCCAACCCAAAAGAAAGGTGGTTGGTCAGGCAGAAGACCTCATACCTAACCTGCCTGTTCCTGACCCCTCCATACCCCCACCTTGGGGGTATAATCAAATTGGTCACCACAGCCATGACAAGGTCATATGATCAACTCTCAAGGGGTGAGCTTTTGGGAGCTGTTGAAGTGCTTGCAGCAGAAAAAGTTCATGAGGGGGTCAGAGAGATACTCCATGGGCTCATTGGGCTGATTTTGAAAACAAAAATCTCCCGGGCTGATATTTTCCTGCAATCCAATCTTGGTCATGAACATCCAAGGCACAAAAGAAAGGCAAAGGGTGCCAAGAAAATTGATATGAAAACCCTCAAGGTAACTTAAGAGGGAAAAATGGCACCAACAGCAGTGTCATGAAGACCCTAATCATAAGAGGGGTGTGAGAAAAATCTGGCGGTGACATCTGCGATCTGATTAATCACTAGTATTGATTTGACTGATCTGGCTGGCTAGGTGGGTGTCCTCTGCCTCCCTCACTTCTCAATGCTCAGCCCTCCTGAAACTGTAAACTCAATTGAAAAGGATAACTTTGCCGAACAGAGGAAATACCATTCACTTTCTAGAACCTCCAAGGCACCATGAGAGCATCAAAACAGTACAAACAGTGGTATGAACACCCCAATACACCAAGAGAAGGGCAAAGGGCATAAAGAATAGAATGAACACCCAAGTCACCAAGGGGGTCATTTTCCAAGGAGTTACCGAAGGAGATAATTCCGCAAATCACGCTAACAGCCGTTAACGCGATTTGCGAATGCAAATTTTTAATTTTGTATTCAGGGGGCGGAGGATATGTTAAGTAGGAAAGAGTTATCATGTGCCACGAAACAGCCACAGTGTTAGCGCGGCTCCTAACGCGGCCAATAGCTACACCTCTTTCATTTGCGGTACGTTGTGCTCTAGAGGCCGGTAAAGGTTTATCACGGTTCACGATGTTTCCGGACAGCCTGTTTCAGTGTGCTAGAGAGAGAGAGAGAGAGAGAGCCTTGCTATAGTGCCTCTTCCCTAGACAGGTGGTGTATTTGTACAGTGGTCTCTTGTGAAGATTTGATGGCCTTCGGAGTGAGGAAACTCACTCCAAGATGAGATTTGGGCAATGTTCTCTCCACCTAGCTTGATGGACACTCTACCTGGGCAACAACAAGCTAGGTGGAGAGAACATTGTCCAAATCTCATCTTGGAGTGAGTTTCCTCACTCCAAAGGCCATCAAATCTTCACAAGAGACCACTGTTCTGTTTGTACGTCTCATGTTGAATGTCAAAGTGGCCCCCAACCCTCTACACTCATACCTAATCCCCACCTCGAGTTACTAGGTGGGCCTCCCATAGGGATACAAATACCTGTCTAGGGAAGAGGCACTATAGCAAGTCTCTCTCTCTCTCTCTCTCTCTCTCTCTCTCTCTCTCGTCTCTCTCTCTCTCTCTCTCTCTCTCCATTTGTTAATAAGTGCAACTTGTTCTAAGAGTGTGTTGTATAACTGTTATTTGCAATACCATGCTTATTAGCATAATGTAACACCCTTTAAATTGGTATCACATGTGATATTGGAAAATTAGGCCCCAAAAGAGGTATAAAAGTTTATCAACAACCATGGCTTTTTCGGGGAACACATTGAGTACTGAGTCCTGGTCTCTTTTCTTTGAACTGTTTTTTTCATTGTCCTGGGGTCCCCTTTAAAATGCATTTGATGCTTCCTCCACTCCTCCTCCATGTGCCCTATCTTTTGCATGGAGAGGGCGAAGAGACTTTATTACCCTGGGCAGGGGAGTGAGGAGAGAAAGGGACTGTTGTTAGGCCCCTGGAGAAAAGAGAGAGGTGACTCATTTTTGCCTGCGGGAAGGAGGGGGAGGTGAAGAGACAGAGATAGAGGGGAGTACTAGGGAGAGGGTAAAATAGTGTGAGGGGAGTAGAGGTGTTATATTCAGGCCGCTGAGATCCATTATCCTCCATTTGTGTGTGTGTTGGTGGGGTGGTCTTATGTTGCAGCTGCTGAGTCCCTTTTATTGTTGTGAGAGGGGGTGTTATGTTAGGGTCCAAAATGTCCAAACAAAAGGTACTAAAAAGTAGGGGTGTAAATCGTGTGATCGATCATCTTACCGATCGATTTTGGCTGGGGGGGAGGGAAATCTGATCGTCGTCTTTTTTTTTTTTTTTTTAATCGTTAAAAATCGTAAATCGGGGGAGGGCAGGAAAACCGGCACACCAAAAAACCCCTAAAACCCACCCCGAACCTTTAAAACAAATCCCCCACCCTCCCAAACCCCCCCAAAATGTTTTAAATTACCTGGGGTCCAGTGTGGGGGTCCCGGCGCGATCTCCCTCTCTCTGGCCACGACTGCGTTAAGAGAAATGGTGCCGGTGGCCCTTTGCCCTTATCATGTGACAGGGCAAAGGTAGCGCCGGCGCCATTTTGGTTCCTGGCTCCCGACGTCACGCGTGCAGGAGATCGCCCCCCCGGACCCCCGCTGGACCCCCAGGGACTTTTGGCCAGCTTGGGGGGGCCTCCTGACCCCCACAAGACTTGCCAAAAGTCCAGCGGGGGTCCGGAAGCGACCTCCTGCACGCGGGCCATATTGCCAATCTTCAAAATGGCGCCGGCGCTACCTTTGCCCTGTCACATGATAAGGGCAAAGGGCCACCGGCACCATTTCTCTTAACGCAGTCATGGCCAGAGAGAGGGAGATCGCGCCGGGACCCCCTCACTGGACCCCAGTTAATTTATAACATTTTGGGGGGGTTCACGAGGGTGGGGGATTTGTTTTAAAGGTTCA